>NC_083294.1:17037363-17320167 GCF_963506605.1 Zootoca vivipara
CTTTGCCTCTCATCCACCTCCAGCCTGGTTAACATCTTGAGTGTCTGCGTGCTCTGACATATGAAACAAGGACCAGTTCTACAAGGAACTTGACCAGGCTGTCAGGAGGGTTCCAGACTGTGAACACCTGGGAGGTTTAAATGCTAGAGTTGGGGGCGATCATCACACATGGGACAACTTTGGTAGTGGGTCAGGATGTCTCCAGCACTCCACAGAACAGCAATGGTGACCAGCAAGTGGTAGACAATTTTGCGTACCTGGGTTCCACCATAACCAGCAACCTCTCAATAGATGCTCAACTGGACAAGTGTATTGGCAAGGCAGGTACAGCAATGGCCCCCTCTGCTAATCACAGCACCCAAGAGGTTCTGTAGCAAAGGAGGAAGCCTTTCAGATATTTTGGGCTTTCAAAACCTTTAATTGGGCCTGGAAATAAACTGGCAACCAGTGCAAATTTTTAAAAACAGGGGCTATACAAGATCTAAATGGAACTCCAGCAAGTACTTACATTTTGGACCAACTGAAACACCAACATTTTGGACCAACTGAGTCATCTTCAGAGCGCACCACGATAATCTCGGCTGGAAATTACTAAAGTGTGGAGTACAGTTACATTGTAATTATGTTATTTCACCCTGCTCATTCCAGAACAAAGGAAAAACAGGGGAAATGAGGGAAGGAGAAAGCATAATTGTATCATAAATAGAATGAAAGCAACAGCAATGGATGCTGTATTTGCTGGATTGTTTTGCATTCAGGTGGCGCTGTGGGTTAAACCACTGAGCCTAGGGCTTGCTGATCAGAAGGTTGGCAGTTCAAATCCCTGTGACAGGGTGAGCTCCTGTTGCTTGGTCCCAGCTCCTGCCAACCTAGCAGTTTGAAAGCACGTCAAAATGCAAGTAGATAAATAAGAACCGCTACAGTGGGAAGGTAAACGGCGTTTCCATGTGCTGCTCTGGTTTGCCAGAAGCGGCTTTGTCATGCTGGCCACATGACCTGGAAGCTGTACGGCGGCTCCCTCGGCCAATAATGCGAGATGAGCGCGCAACCCCAGAGTCGGTCACGACTGGACCTAATGGTCAGGGCTCCCTTTACTTTGCATTCCAAACCCAGAATGAGTAATTGAATGTATGCAATTTTTCCTCTGAATTCTCTAACATCCCTAGGACTTCCTGGAGGTAGTGAAGCATTGTTACTCCACATATGGCCAATCAACCACTTCAATCAGTGGAACTGGCAATGTTACATGTGCAAATGATACCTGTTCCACATTTATAAAAGCACAACCTGCACTTTGGAACTCCCTGCCTATTGATATCAGGCAGGTGTCTTCCCTGCCCTCTTTTTGGTGCACACTAAAAACATTTCAGTTGTGTCAGAGTCTATTTATGAAATAAATGAATGAATAGTTTTACAGCCAAACAAAGGGGGAGGCTGTTGTCTCATAGACAGCATTGTTCCCCTCATGCAGCAGGGTGATTCTCAACTAGATGAGAACCCCAATGTGCTCCTTTGAGCCTCGTTGGCTGGCTGGCTGGACTCCCTTTGCAAGAAGCTGAGCAGTCAAATTCAATGACAAGAAATTCAATTATGGTGCCGGCCTGCCACTGAGTCTTGTTCAAAGCATCACAGGCCTGATGAAGCTTAGTAGGAATTAGCCTCAGTCAATGAGACTTGAATCAACTCAATTAAATGCAGATGGAGTTGACAGTGGGCCTGGAGGCTTGCTGCCTGCCCTTCTCACCGGGATCTCCAGAGAAGGCGCAGTGGGGAAATGTGTGCGAGGGGGGCAAAGGTGCCATTATTGAATTCATTAGGCCCTGATGATCATCTTGGGGCAGCCCTTCCTTGACTCCCACTCTAAGCAGGAAGTAGGCATTGAATTTATTTATTATTATTTATTTACTGCACATCCCACCTTTATTTCCCACCTTTTCCTCCAAGGAACTCAAGGCGGCATACACGGTTCTTCCCCTCTTATTTTAATCCCTACAACAACCCGGTGAGGTAGTGACTGGCCCAAGGTCACCCAATGAGCTTCATTGTCTAGCAGGAAACTAAACTCTGATCTCCCAGGTCCTAGTCTGATCCTCTAACCACTATGCAACACAGCCTCCAGTCTGAGCCTTAACAAGAGCTCTTGAATTTGGCACAGATCTTCTCCCAAGCCTTTTGGAGGGAGAGGTTACAAAGGACCCTTATTTGTTTGCTGCTTGCTATTGCTGTTGTTGTTGTTGTTGTTACAGAACAGTCTCTGACAGTCTCTGACTTATGCCAGGCTTAGATCATAGAACTGGGAAAGGCCCATGAGGGTCATCTATTCACCCCCACACACACCGTAAAGCAGGGTGATGTACAAAGGTTAGAATCGCAACCATCGCTCTGCCCTCTTTTGCCTCTGGTCCTAGAATCATAGAATTGTAGGGCTGGAAGGTACACACAAGGGCCATTTAGTCTAACTCCTTGCAGTTTAGGAATAACAGCGGAATAATCCCTGACAGGCAGGGCTGGCCCACCCATGAGGCAAGGTGAGCTGACTGCCTTGGGCAGATGCATCCACAGGAGCAGCAGATCAGGCCTCCAAGAAATGGATTGTGAAAGTGACAGCTATGGTGCTGTCCTTGAAGGCAGGATCTGCCACCCCCATGGCACTGCCTCTCCCCTACCACCACCACCTTTGAAGCAGCCTCTTGGCAAATAGGAGGAGCTGCTGATTTCTTTCCAACCTTGTTCCCAGTGTAGATCATTATTGCCCTCCCCGTGGCCCCATTCCTGATGTAAATCTTCACTCAACCCTTCTTCTCCTGCAGGGGTGGGGGAATGGTTTTTTGGTTCGCCTCAGGTGCCAGGCCTGCTGACAGATGGCCATCCAACCTCTGTTAAAAAAACCTCCTAGGAAGGAGAGTCCCCCACTTTCCGAAGTCTGTTCCATTGTCAAATGGCTCTTTACCTCAGAAAGGTCTTCCTAATCTCCATGTTAATTGTGCTTTTATTTCTACAGTATATGGCTTGTAATTATTTCTGTCGTAACAAAAGTCTGGACTGCGTGACCAATACCTCTGCCCCCCCCCCATTTTTTGTCTCTGCTTAGGCATTTCATGCCTGTTTTCTGTGATGACTCTATTCTAAGCTGGGTTATGCATTTTAAAAAAAAATAATTCTTTTAAAAATGTTAGAGGCAGTCAACAGGGTCTATAAGCAGGGTTTCCCAAACTTGGCTCTCCAGGTGTTTTTGGACTACAATTCTCATCATCCCTGAGCACTAGTCCTGCTAGCTAGGGATGATGGGAGTTGCAGTCCAAAAACAGCTGGAGACCCAAGTTTGGGAAACCCAGCTATAAGGAGGGTATGCACCATTCTGCTTGCCCCCCTCCCATTAACACAATTTTGGGTTAGATTTCAAACTTGGTGCATTGTGAACCCAAATAACTTTAAGAAACGAGACAGGAAACAAGGGGCAGTGAGAATGTGGGTGGATGGGTGGAGACTATAGGAAAGGACTGGATATTTGCATATGCCTGAGATGTGCTTACATATCCGGTTAGATCTGGACGTGAGCAGATAATATCAATATCATGTAGAAAATTGGAGCTGTTTTGTAATATCATTAGATTGGATACTGTAATCAGCCTGTTGCCATGGAGATAGGATAATTCTGAATAGATTGCTCAACCCATTTGGAATTGAGCTAATATATGAACATGAGTTTATTCTCCAAAGTATTGCAACTCATTTTGGAAGAAAGATGGAAGCTGTTTCTTTCTTTTGTTTTTTACTTACAAATGGTAAGAGAGAGATAATTTTGCAGATTTAGCTTTGCATTAAGATGACAATGGAGGTTTTGTTTTAAAAAGCTCTTAAAACATCAATAACTCATGCTTTAAAAAATAATAAGCACAGGATTCTAAAATAAATATGAGAAGGCAGTGATTCCTGCTCAGAAATCTGGCAGAATGCGGTAGTCTTAGGGGCGGTAAAGGAAGCATCTGTTCATTTTGTTCTCTCAATTTTCCATTCTCCTGTCTTTATATTTAATTTGCCCTCTCGCCACATCAGCTTGTGAATATTCTTTTTTTAAAAAAAAAAATCAGCACTAAAATTCCTTCACATTTCTCTCCCTATTTTGCCTACATATTTCCTTTAAATACATGCATTTTGCCAACAATTTTTTCCCAAATATAAAAATGAATTTTCATAAACAATTTTCACTTGTTTAACACATTCTGGTACAATTCCCAAAGTTCTTATGGTCAATTCCTCTTCCCAAGAAACTCTTGAGAATTGCATCTCTGAGGGTGGGAATGGGGTTGGGGTCGTGTCTCCTAACAACTCTCAGCACCCTTATTATTACAGCTCCCAGGATTATTTGGGGGGGGGGAGAGGCTTGACTGTTTCAAGTGGTTTCAGTGCTTTAAAGGCATGGTGTGAATGTGGCCTTCATTTCAGGAAGTGTGGCTTGCATAGGCCTGCATTAAAATGAGAACTGAACCAATTTCTTCTCCTCCCTAATCTTAAATGTCCTGAATATTAACAGGATGAGATGCTCTCAAGCCTCCTCAGGAAACACTTTTCCTGTTGTCTTTTACATGGGCTGGGAGCTCCAAAGAATCTTCATGTTTATTAAGCAATTGCTTCAGCAGGTACCCAAGGCACAGCTTCAACAGTACGCTGGACAGCTCCCTGCAGGGTCCAAGCTAGAGACTCCCTGAGAATAATGCTCAGATGTTGTTGCAGCACAAGTAAGCCTCAGACTGAGCCTTTTTTCCCTCTTGCTAGATCTACCTTTTATAAGAAAAGCATCTTCATTTAAAGGATCTCAGGGCCAGATG
Source organism: Zootoca vivipara (assembly GCF_963506605.1). Taxonomy (NCBI): domain Eukaryota; kingdom Metazoa; phylum Chordata; class Lepidosauria; order Squamata; family Lacertidae; genus Zootoca; species Zootoca vivipara. The sequence goes on from NC_083294.1 coordinate 17,042,193, forward strand.
CCAGTGGTGGGGTGGAATGGGATCAGAGAAAAAAGCAGGCAGAACAATTAGAAGAAAATTGTGTGCGCGTGCGCACAAACTGGAAAACTAGACTGGTCTTGAAAGAAATCCATAATGGAATGAGACCTAGCAAGGTTCCATGGCTATCAGCTCTTTACAGAATTAAGCTGGAGGTTAGTCTGTGGTGGTGGTGAAACAAGAAATCCTATTATAACCCTCCAGAACTTTGACTGCCACCCACACTCACAAAACAACATTGGCATCCCCCAATAATTTGACATCTTCTGATGTATTTTCAGTTACTGGAGCCTTCATGCTGATGCAGGTCAAATGCAACTGAGTTCCCTCCTCATTTTGGACCACTTTGGGGACTTGATAAATTCTGTAGGCAGTTGACTAGCCACATTCTGTCCATCCAGGGGCGGGGGGAGTGGGAGGTGTGAAACAACATCACCATGGTTACAGGCTCTTTTCCAAAATGGTGCGAAAACCTCATAGTACCAGATGCACATTTATTTGTTGCTTTCAATAATGGGTGTTTGTGATGCATATGGGGGGGGGAGAGATTTGATCTAGGGTGGCTCTTTGACACACCACATTTCACGTGAAATTCCTCTTGTCCTCCAGACTCCACCAGCTACACCAATAGGTGAATTGTATGTGACACTGTTTCACTGCCATTAGACTGTCCATCTTCCCCGCCCCTCATTAATCAATGTATCCAACCCCCTGTGCTGTGCCAAAAATCCACCTTCTAATTTCTTGAAAGCTTTCTCCACCACCACTTCCAAAAGAGGTTTACAGAGCTTTCATGGAAATTTGCTGGAGAAATCTCTATGAAATCACTTCCCTTTATGCCCTGGCAGGAAGAGGTCGTAGCTATATATGCTCCGCCCCACCTGGTCACACTCTCTTCTTTATTTTTTCACCATATCTGCAACATAACAACATCTGCATCTCTAAGCTCCAGCTCAGACTCCATTTTTAAGCTAGGCTTAATATGTATTAACAACTTAATTACCATTTTAAGCCTGCCTGCACTGAGCTACTGTTATTCTTCAAGACGTATTCTGAGCAAGTAAATGTTATATTACCTTTTACAAGACTGTTTTTGTGTGGTTCTTATTTTAAGGGGGAGAAAGGGGGGGTATACCAGGAAAATCCAGCCTGCCTTAAAGCAGCCTGTGTTACTTATACTAAAAGGCTAAAACTAGCTGATCTAAGCTTCCCTTTAAGCTGCAAAGGGATGGCATTCTGCTGAACTCACATTTGTGAGGAAGAAAGGATAATAATAAATATATCCTCTCCTAGCATCTAATCAAATCCCACAAACAAAACACATCTCTTCTGTATTGGTCTCTACAGCCTGGGCAGCTGCTGTAACTCTCCAGTAGTCTGGCTTCATCCCAAAGGAACACTCTTCCATTGTCTCCTGAGCATAGCTGCCAAGTTTTCGCTTTTCTCGCGAGGAAGCCTATTCAGCATAAGGGAAAATCCCTGTAAAAAAGGGATAACTTGGCAGCTATGCTCCTGAGAGAGACCAGAGCCTAAGGGCCACATGGTGATGGAGGGTGGGGCCAGAGGCAAAAGTGGGTGCAGCAACAAATGTACCTTTTTATCTTTGTAGAGTAGTTTCTATACACACCCCTGACTCTCTTTCTCTGTCCTCCATTCAGGCAGGCAAGAGGCACTGCCAGAATTTGTTCGCTTACTTGCTACATTTATATCCCACCTTTTTCTCCAAGGAGCTCAGAGCGGTGTACATGGTTCTCTCCTTCCTCATTAAATCCCAACAGCCCTGTGAGGTAGGCTAGGCCGAGTGTGAGTGATGGGCCCAATACCACCCAATGAGGTTGATGGCTGAGTGGGGATTTGTTTTTGGTTTTATTTATAATTTTCAGGTTTATACATTTCAATAATTTTACAGTCATTTTAACATTTCAGAACTTGACTTCCTTGCCCCTATTCTGCGGTTCCTTAAATTTATTTTTAATATTTTCTGCATATCCAAATTACCTTCATTTATTCATTTACTCATCTACTTTAAATATATACTCTTATGAAACTGCAGGTTGTTACAATAATCCTGCCAATGTTCTGTTTACAATTGGTTTGTAAGTATTCAATAAACCATTTCCATTCTTTTGTAAAAAAGTTTGTTGCCTTTCTTATTTTTTCCATTAAGTTTTGCCATTTCTGCATATTACACAAGTTTTTGTATCCATTCTTCTTTTCCTGCTACTACTTCTTCTTTCCATTTTTGGGAAAGTAACATTCTTGCCGCTGTAGTAGTGTCAGGGGTTCTTGCGACTACTCCAGAGTAACGACGCTCCACATGCTTGTCTTTAAACAGTATTTTATTGGTGCACTCTATTTACAGTGAGACAGGTGTGGAAAATATGTCTGCTCATTCCGATGCAGAATCCGGCACTGCCCCTCCCCGTGACTTCCTCCAACATAAGAGTCTTGGGACAGTGAACCTCCTCCCCCTTTTTCTCCTGCGTAATTCCGGAACCGGAGGAAAGGGTCTACGCTCCATGCTTTCCTTCTCCCCCCTTTCCCCCTCTATTTCCTCCCTCCTGTGTAGCGGGGGCTCTCCCATGCTGCCAGAGCCCCGGCACTCTCCCTCCACTTCCTGACAGGCTTCCTCAGCGCCTTCGCTTTCATCACTGCTTGGGGAGGAGCTACTTCTGATGCACGGGGGAGGTTCTCTATACTGTCTCCCCCTTACAAGTAGCATACATGAATATGTTTCTGTACAGTTTGGGTAGTTCTGTCCCTATAATTCCCCAAAAGGGGGGGGTTGAACCCTGGTCTCCCAGGTCCTACCGTAGACCTCATTTAATCCTCACAACAATCCTGTGGTGTAGGTCAGGCTAAGAGTGAGCAACTGGCCTAAGGTCACCCAATGAGATTCATGGCTAAGTGTAGGGGACCTGAACCCTGGTCTCCCAGGTCCTAGTCTTAAATTCTAACCACTACACCACAGATCAAGGACACATCCCAGCCAGGTGAAACTGAAGGAATGCAAATCAGGGGTGGTGAAGGGTGCAGTTCTATGAGGGGGTGACTGGCCTTGGGGACATCTGAAGGGTCAGTTAGATGACCCCCAGACCTTAGGTCAGGCATCCCCAAACTTCGGCCCTCCAGATGTTTTGGACTACAATTCCCACCATCCCTGACCACTGGTCCTCTTAGCTAGGGATCGTGGGAGTTGTAGGCCAAAACATCTGGAGGGCCACAGTTTGGGGATGCCTGCCTTAGGTTCTGAATCCTTGCACCACCACCACCACCACCACCACCACCACCAGAAATAATATTGTGGGGTAGGGGATAGGACCATGCCATAACTACCGTAATAATATCCGGACAGCAAATGCAATCCCTGCTTTGCTTCCAGATCTAACAAGAAAACTGTGACCCTCTGTAAATCAGCACAATTCAGAGCTGGGCACGTTAAGCCACACATACATACTCAAAACATAGACTCCAAATGATTTTAAAAGATAATGTGTGTTTATCAGAAGCCGGCATTTCCACATAATTCTACTAGGACCCACCAATTCCGCTGACCTCAGAAAAGTGGCCCATTAATCCCATTTGCTCATTCCAGAAAACAGAAAGATGTTTTCCAAGCATGTAAGCCAAGCAGAAGGCTAACACCGGAGGGTAATGTTTATCAAGTCTCAAGGACAAATGTGGCCTGTGTTACAAGACTGCAGGGGGCAGGAGGGGGAGTTTCCATGAGAAGGGCACTGGTGGGGGTAAGGGAGAAAGTCTATTACAGAGCTCCGGCGAGAAGCTATGGAAAGCTACAGAAGCGCTTTATTATGCCTTCTTTATAGCCTATTATTTGATTCCCATCATGCAGAGGGCCAATAAAAGTGCCTAAGTAGCTGTGTTGATCTCAGTCTTGTTTCTGTTATACTGGCACCAGCTGGAAAGAGAAATCTAGCCAGCAAAATACACACAAACACATACACATTATTTTATTTTATTGCTGTTCACAGGAAAGAACAACAGGGAGGGTCCAACATGGGCTATAAGCTCATTGCTCACATCCTCTAGAAAGCTGCTGGAAAGTGGCACATTGCATCCAAATCAAGTCCAAATCAAATCTTTATTTTATTTTATCTTACCTTAATTTTTATTAAATTGTTTCAACATATAACAATATCATACAGATATATAATGAAATTATGCCCCCTAAGCCAGAAGCTGGTGTTGTTGTTTTGAAAAACAACAACAAAAACCAAATAACATAAGAACTTAAGTTTTTTTTATCCCAGACCATTATTATTATTATTATCATTATCATTATCATTATGGTCAACGACCAGCATGAAAGAAACGAAATAAGTAGTACATGGAACACAAGCATCCAGATGTGTATATGGTTGGATAAAACAGAATTAAGATATTTTAAAAAATAAAGGTAGCATATAGTGTTTTGGGGCTCAGCATTTTAAGAAGATAAGGACATAAGAGCCTGCTGGATCAGGCCAATAGCCCACCTAGTCAAGCATCCTGTTTTCGCAGCAGATGAACAGCAGTCCCAATGGAAAGCCCTACAGCAGGATTTGAGCCCAAGATCCCTCTTCCCTCCTGTGGCTTCCAGCAACTAGTATTCAGCAACTAGTATTACAATGGCTCTGCTGACTGTGGAGGCAGAGCACAGCCATCGTGGTGAGCAGTCATTGACAGGCATCTCCTTCAGGAATTTGTCTTCTTAATTTCACATACATGCACCATTGTAAAACTGTACAGAGAACTGACAGGTCCCGATCTCTGCATCCAAATGAGTTCATAAAACCTGGAGCAAAACCAGCCTCTTGGAAAGCCTAGCTGGGTAGGAGAGAGGGAAAGTCTGCCTTTCGTTTGCCCAAAGTTATCTCTGGCTGTGGCATTTTATGAAGTGCCCTGGCACACTTCAGAGCTTTACATCAAAGCCATCAAAGGTCTGCTATACCACCCCATGCCAAGAATCTGCATTTGGAGAGAATGTCCATCTGGTGGTGAGCATTAAAGAGCCCGCTTGTCTTCCTGTTGGGAGAGAAAAGGGAAACAAGGGGACTTGGTTGCCAAGTGGATAGCATATGAAAAGGAGAACAGAACAGGTGATGGGATTCATTTGATCGCTCCTGGCTGGGTTTCCGGAGGCAGCATGGTTCTGAATGCCAGTTTGCTGGAAGCCACAGAAGGGGAGAGTTGCTGTTGTGTTTGGTCTCTGCTTGCGGGCTTCCCATGGGGGCATCTGGTTGACCATTGGGAGAACAAGGGAGATTTACACACACACTTATAAAACTGGAACTCATAGACATCCAGTGAAGGTGAATGTTGGATTGATTCAGGGCAGAATCATGCAGCACACAAACTATGGAACTCCCATGGGAGGTGGTGATGGCCACCAACTCTCAGGCCAATGGCCCGATTTAGTCCCGCTTCCTCTTCTTACAATGTGAAGCCCTCAAGCACGATCTGAGCACAAGAGCCCTCTCCCTCTTTGTAGTTTCCAGAAACTGGCATTCAGAAGCATTGCTGCATCCAACTGTGGAGGCAGAGGCAGAGCCATTGTGGCTAGTAGCCATCAATAGCTTTCTCCTCCTCCATAAATTAGTCCAGGCCTCTTTCTAAGCAAACTAAGGCAGGTAACTGAACTGGTTGCAGCTTTAAAAAAAAAGAGAAGGGGTGGGAGGCCACCCAGCTAATTAAAGCCCAGAATTTGTCTTTCCTCATTTAGGTATTTTAATTATATCCTCTTTCCCTTTCCAGTAACTGATGCTAGAAGCTCACAATTCCCTTGGAGTGGCAATGGGAGAGATTAACATATTACTTCTGCTAATGTGCTGGCAGTGGCCTCATAAGTCTTGCAGGAGAGGAGAGCTTGTCTTCCAAGGCTTTGTTTATGACTAGCCCCTACACAGTTGCCCCCTGTGAGCCAAGCAGCATCCCCAAAACAAAACCATCAATTTATTGTCATTGCCAGAGTCCCTTTTGGCCTGCTGTGTTTGTGTGTAAACTGCCAAAAGTCCTTCGGTAGCGTGTTTAACAGAAGCCAGAGTTTTATGCGCACATTTCCAAGCCATTCTTCCACACATGACCTCTTTAACAGTGGATTAGACCAATTCTGAGGAAGGAGGCTTGCAACCCATGAAAGCCAACGCCACAGGCTGGCCCAAAACATTTTGCCACTTAGCAAAAGCAAAGATAGCTCCCCAACCCCCCACTTTTCACATACAGAAACTTACTGGGCATTTTCCTTTCTGGGGCAAAGGACAAGATGACACCGCCACCTTTCCATGCCCAGAATCTCTAGCGTGAGCATATGATTTTCCTCACTACTGCAGACAGCTGAACTCTCATTCATTTATGAATCATTCAAGAATAGTAGCAATACCATATTTATTCAGAGCTCTACTCTGAATCATTACCAGCTAGGATTGCAGGAGGGTTATCCATCACAGTCAGTTCTTATAATGTGCCTTATAGGGAGGGGGGATTTTATAGCAGAGCTGGAGAACTACTGATCACATACATCCTAAACCATTGTTGTTGTTGGTGGTGTAAATGGTTCCCTTTTTCCCTTCCAGTTCCTCCAGTAACATTTGGAAATTAACAAAATTAATCCATCCATCTCTCCTCTCTCTCTCCAGATTTCATTTGCTAATTTCACCCTCACCACCAGCCTTTCCAAGGGCATAATCCCCAAACCGCTGCCATCAGAGGGATGAAATTCCAAAGTACCCAGCAAGCATAGATGGCTTTTCTCATAATCATGTAAAATAGTAATTAACATGAAATGATTAAACAATGGTGATGGATATCACCCTCTAGCAAATTTGCAAAGGCAGAGTGGGAAATTAAGAGATAGTCAGCTCACTCCCGTGATGACTTTCAGTGCTGATTTTAATCATTTTAAGTTGTTCTAAAAGGAGAGCAAGAAGGCATCAGTGAGATTTATTTTGTTTATTTACTGAAGAATTTATAGATCACGCTTTCATAAAAAGTATATCAAGGCAGCACACAATATACGAAGTAATAAGAAAATCAGCCAAGCATCAATAAAGACAAAGCATCAAATGAAAGCATCGTTAAAAACATCAGTAATAAATCAGTAAATATCGGTGGGTTAAAAATAAGGGGGGAAATCATGTTCTAAAGGACTGTCTGAACAATATGGCTTTCAGGGGGGGGAGGGAAGCAGGGTATACCTGGTCTACATCCATCAGACGCTGTCTAGCTCTGAATGCCAGTTGCTGGGAATTGCAGTTGGGAAGAGTGCTGCTGCTGCTGCTGCGCTCAGATCTAGCTCATGGGCTTCCCCTCTTTGGGGCATCTGATGAACCACTGTGATGACATGATGCTGGACTAGGTAGGGCTCTGGCCTGATCCAGCAGGCGCTTTTCATGTTCTTATTGCCCTTGAATGTCAGGTTTCCAATTAGCTATACTATATTAGCTATACTATAGCCAGGGATAGGCAACCTAAGGCCCGTGGGCCGGATGCAGCCCAATCGCCTTCTCAATCCAGCCCACGGACGGTCCGGGAATCAGTGTGTTTTTACATGAGTATAATGTGTCCTTTTATTTAAAATGCATCTCTGGGTTATTTGTGGGGCCTGTCTGGTGTTTTTACATGAGTATAATGTGTCCTTTTATTTAAAATGCATCTCTGGGTTATTTGTGGGGCATAGAAATTCATTCATTTCCCCCCCCCCAAAAAAAAATATAGTCCAGCCCACCACATGGTCTGAGGGACGGTGGACTAGCTGAAAAAGGTTGCTGACCCCTGTACTATAGCTAATGAGGCATTGACCACTGTCGGGTGGGGTGGCGTTGCACAGGGTGCCACTGAAATTTGAGGTGCCAAGGTCCCCCAGTGCTGCTAGACTAGATGGGCCACTGGCCTGGCCCAGCAGCGGGACTCCTTTGATGCTCTTACCTTTAATTCTGCCCCATGTCCCACTTTCTGCACTGCTACCCAGCTGCAGCCAGCACAGAGCCCTAGCAATTTCCCCAGACAGGCTTTGAGGATTGTTCTGTCTCTTTATCATACCAAAACCAAGCATTATCGCCCTGCTAGAGCTTACCAGTCTCTTTCTGCTTCATAACAGATCAGCTTTTAAATTAGGCGTGTAGCCAAGTTGTTGTTTTTTAAAGAGGGGAAAAAAACTGACTTCAACTTTCTCTGGGGATCCATTCCTGCCTTTAGCATATGCATGGATGGATACATGCATTAAAATATATTTCCTTCCATTTTTTGTAGCTCCCTTTAGTGCTTCAGGGCACGGATGTGCAAGACTTAAAGGGGAAGTTTTAAAACTCATTGTGATGAAATCAGGTTGAAATGAAACCCTGTTTTGGGCTTGAGGGCCCTGGTGGCAGAGAGTGAGCACCCCCAAAACCAGTAGAGCCCATGAGCTGGAATGGCTAGACTGGTCATGGGAGATCAGGCTTCAAATCCCCACCTGGTCCTGAAGCTCACCTTGGGGGCCAGCTGCTGCCTCTTTGCCTAACCTACCTCGCAGGGTGGTTGTGGGCTTAAACAAGGAGGGAGAACCACGTACACCACCCTGAGCTCCATGGAGAAATGAATGAATGAACGGATGTGTACATTTCCAATAGCATTTCAATGTTAAAGCTCTATATAGAGCTTGCCTCAAGGAATTATAACCATTTTTATTAGCCTCCCTCCCAACAATGCCCACCACACCAAAGGTCGTAAAGGTTCAGTTGCTTTGGGGATCCGAGGGACTCGGAATTAAAATGCTGCTTACATATTGGGATGGCAAGCTCTCTTGCAACGTCCTTTTCTCGGTAGGTCAGAAGAGTTGTAAACCATGCTCTGTTTTAAATATTCACCCAGGGAAACAGAGGCTCAATGAGAGTTTCTTATGAGCAGAGTTTGTTATGATTTGTATGATTCTCTGGGCTTCCAGCTTGGGAGCTTTATTCTGCACCAGCTGCAGTTTCTGAATATCCATGTACCACAAGCTTCAGTATATGACCACAATGGCTGCCTGGTCCATTTTCTCCAGGAATAGCACAGTGAGAATATTATCCAAAGCTGAGTCCTCCTAGCCACATTTGCCACTGAAGTGTTGAGGAGCATACAATAAGATTATCAAGAAGAAAGATTAACAACAACAATTTAAAACTTTCAAAAAGTTAAAGAAACAATAAAGGTAAAGGGACCCCTGGCCATTAGGTCCAGTTGTGACCGACTCTGGGGTTGTGCGCTCATCTCGCAGTATTGGCCGAGGGAGCCGGCGTACAGCTTCCAGGTCATGTGGCCAGCATGACAAAGCCGCTTCTGGCGAACCAGAGCAGCGCCCGGAAATGCCGTTTACCTTCCCGCTGTAGTGGTACCTATTTATCTTTCGAACTGCTAGGTTGGCAGGAGCTGGGACCGAGCAACGGGAGCTCACCCCATCGCGGGGATTCGAACCGCCGACCTTCTGATCGTCAAACCCTAGGCTCTGTGGTTTAACCCACAGCGCCACCCGCGTTCCTAAAGTAACAGTAGACACACACAAAAAGGTTACATTTTGCATCAACTTTCCAAACATATGGATAGGCTTGTCTAAACAAGAATGTTTTTAGCAGGTAGTGAAACGAAGACAGGGAAGCTGCCTGTCTGATATCAACAGGCAAGGATGCCAGCAACAACAAACTTGACTCAGGAGCAGACTGGTAACCAATGCAGGTGTCTGGGCACAGATGCTATATGCTGACAAGGCCTCACTAGTGTCAGCAATAATGCTGCAGCACTCTGAACCAACAGAGGGTTCTGGAGTGCACAGAGTGCATATTGCGTGACAAAGCCCCCAAGAAATCCCAATAACTCACAACTGACACAATATTTTAGGTTTGGTTTTTGGGCATTATTTTTGGCCACAACTTTATTTAAAATACAATTTAATTCTGAGTGTTGGCTTAGGCTTTGGTTAATCCTTCTGTCCACTCTAAGGGACAGGACCATTTCCATCTGACCATTGGGTCAGGACCATACCATCTGCCCAGTTGGGCAGCACCAATTCCATCTGACCATTTGGGTCAGGACCAGCTCCGACTTACCTAGGAGTTGGTAAGTCAAGTAAACACCCCAAGGGATTGGAGGTACGGTTCACAGCACTCTCCTTCCCCCAAGGAGTGTTCCCCAAGGCTCGGCTCTGTAATGGACACACCATCCTTGCCTATGGCCGGTGATGGACTAGAGTCCCTGAGCCCCAGGATTCCTTTAACGGGATACTTCTATAAGGAGCAAGTAAGGGGGATAGGCATTTTATGCCATGCCCCTCCTATACCAATTTAACCAAAGCCTAACAGCCAACCTAACAAGTTGTGACAATTTGCTTGACAGCAGACAAAAACCAAATGGCAACAGCCAATCAGCCAAGTGGCAAAATTCCTACTGGGCCCCTGAATACAGGCAACCCCCACTAGTCGGGCAAGCAGTGTCAGCTAAAGCCTAAATGCAGCGGTGGGCAGGTGGGGATTCGCAAGCTTTTCGAAAGAATGAGAAACCGAAAGGAACGTGGTCGTTAAGTTAGAAGTGGCTGTCAATCAAACTCTAGGCACGCCCCGTGACTCATCCTGACTCACAGCCCACCCCCTCCCAGATTTCTCTCAGGCTCGTCCGCAAACGCCACTACCCTCTATGAGTGTAATGGACTTTGCAGTAATCCAGTCTTGAAGTAACCAATGCATGAGGTTTAGAAGCTTCTTCTTCCAAAACAGGCCATGCCAAGATGTTGCATTGAGTTTCCTACTGGCCAATGGGGTTGGCATCCATTGGTCTTCAGTGATAATGGAGTGCACCTCCAGGGGTGAAGACAAACCGGTGTGTTAACAGCACCCAAGTCACCTTCCTGGGCCACAAGGCTGGGCAGTGTGTATGGAGGCCCAGTCAGTCTGGTGGTTCAAAGCAAAGCAATACATTTGGCACTAGCTTGGCTGCAGGAGTTACCAAAAGGAGGTGGGCAAGGGGCACTTCAACTGTTTTAGTGACTCCAGATTTTTGTAGGATTAGCCTTTTCTTCTCCCAAAGATAGCTCGCAAGGCACTGGAGGTTTAGGATCAGTTTTCCTTCTCCTAGATGGGCTCCCTTCCCAGGTAGATGAGCCCCATCTGCCCCTCTCCAGCACATGCAGAAATGCCTTATTGACCACTGGACACATTATTGGTCTCATCCACTCCAGCCGCATGAGTCTGTCTTCACATGTAGGGGAAGTCCCTAACTCATTGAGGGTTTGAGATGTATCAGCTACCCTCACCTGGTTTAGCTAGCCAGTCAAAGCTGTTTCCCACAGTATGGCCACTATAGCATGCTGACAGCTTCTAGGAGCCACAGGTGAGAGCTGAGTGCAGGGTGGGGGCCAAAGGTGGACAAACTACCCCAGAAGGAGTACTATGGGTTCCTCATCAGAGGTACAACCCAACCTCTAACATCCCATACACCCCAATATAACCACACAAAAGAGATGACTGCTTATCTTCTCATCAAACCTCTACCAAGAAACAGTTTCCAGAACCTTCAAATGAAGCTGGGAGGTACTAGCCCTCTCCTAACACCCCAAACACTTTCGTATGTGTCTGGATAAAAACTGGGTTTGTTCAGCTCACTTCCTGCTTAGCACTGACCCCCAAACCTACAGTGACCTCCCTGCAATCAGATGGGAGAGGTGGAGATGGGAATCTCGCATTTAAAAAGGATGGCGAATTCACTACACTTGGCAGAAAGAAACTCATGACTTATTCATTGCAATTGTCATGCTAGGATACCTCAGCGTGGATGGTGCTTTGCAGCTGCTTCCGAGACTTTGTGGCTCGTGGTCCTTCCACCGAAGGAAATAAATATGTTGGGGGGACACATGTGAAAAAGATATAGGGGTCTTAATAGACCACAAGCTTAGCAGACCACAAACATAACATTTCCTCACAAAGGAAATATATTATGGTTACAAGTCTATATTATACTTTACCTAGGTATCAAAAATCCAAGAGGATGAATTAGATTCTGGATACAGGAGTTGGAAGCGCACCTTAGAGTAGACTCAAAATACATCTTGCATTCCAGGGGGTTGGAAACTTGGGGTCCCGTCCAACTCTACGATTTTATGGTGTGTGTTTTTTATTCTACTCTATATGACATATTGAAAATCTGTCTGGGATTCTGTCTGGGAATAAATCATGTTAAATAATAAAACAGCAGCCTAATCTGCATTATTTTATTCCTGCCACAGAATTATTATTTTTCTTTGCAGAACTCTGACAATAATCGGGTTATACACGGTTCACATCCTACCCACCTAGCAGTTCGAAAACATGTCAAAGTGCAAGTAGATAAATAGGTACCGCTCCGGCGAGAAGGTAAACAGTGTTTCCGTGCGCTGCTCTGGTTCGCCAGAAGTGGCTTTGTCATGACCTGGAAGCTGTATGCCGGCTCCCTCGGCCAATAATGTGAGATGAGTGACTGGACCTAATGGTCAAGGATCCCTTTACCTTTACCTTTTATACGGTTCACAGCCCAGATTTGGGGTGGCCATATTATTGCTGAGAGAACCCTGGGATTGAACAACATTCCTCCGGAATGAGGAAAAGAAGAAGCTATTCTTCTAAATTTGCACTTCTCCAACCCCCCCAAAGTGCTTTTTAAAAGGGAAAGGGTGCATTTAAAAATAAAGCGCATATATTAATCACGAGGGCCAGATCTGATGTTGGGAATCTCATAGAATTGTAGAGTTGGAAGGGACCCCTGAGGATAATTCAGCCCAAACACCTGCAATGCAGAAATCTCCACTAAAGCATCCATGACAGAGGCCGCCCAACTTCTGCTTAGAAACCTTCAGTCCACCACTTTCCAAGGGAATCCGTTCCACTGTCCAACAGCTCTTACTGCCAGAAGGTTCTTCCTGATGTTTAGTCTCCAGAGTACCAAGAAACCCTAACCTTTGGAACTCCCTGTCTATTGATAACAGACAGGTTCCTTCACTGGACTCTTTTTGGCACCTGCTAATAACATTTTTGTTTACGTAAGCCTGCCTAGATATTCAGAATGCTGGTGTGTTTTTCGTTTATATGAATATTTTTATTGTTTTTATTAATAATCTATTCTATTCCTTTTGTAAGAGGAATAGAGTTGTGCAAGTTTTCTTAAATAAGTACTGAATAAAACCCAGCTCTCTTATTTTTGAGCAGGCCCATCTTTTCCACCGATTTTTCAGAATGTGCCTGGATTTTGGGGAAAACATTAAAATGCCCTACCCTGCTTCTCTGTCTCTTTATGAAAAAGTTAATCCCCTAAAATAGCTGTCAATGTCAGTTTTTCTTTCAAGGCAAATAATACTGGCAAATAATACCAGGTGCCACCCTTTCATAATGGATGAAAGATGCTTGCAGGCCAGGTCCCGCTTGCAGGTCTCTGTCTGCAAGTTGGCCACTATGAAAACAGGAGGCTGGACGAGATGGGCTATTTCCTGATCCAGCAGGGCTCTTCAGATGTTTTCTGGAGCTGGGGGAGCAACCCCTGTCAAGCCAAATGGTGAATAATTTAGAATTTGCTCACGAGAATAAAGGATAATGAATTGTGTGTGCGTGTCAACTTCTGCATAGAGTAGGATTCTGTCCCCTCCTTCCTATACATGCGTTGGATACAACCTAGTATAAATAATGCACACATCAACGATACACAATGAAATTGGTGGATATGGTTCCTCCCTACCCTGCAAAATGCGGGAAGGTTTTGGGATGCGGGACAAGAAAAGGCAAAAATCATTTTGGCTCACAACAAGAGGATCTGCAAGCATCTTTCACCCATCATGAGAGGATAGCAGCCTGTGCAGAATTTTGGTTCGGTTCTGTTTTTAATGCAAAGCAAGGGAAACACATGAAAAAGGCTTTATTTAAGAAGGTATTATTTGCCAAGAAGTCATTGAAATAAAAATTGATTTTGACAGCTGGGGCTTATTAATTATTTCATAAAAATTTGATTGTAGAAAACCTCCAAGCAGTTTACAGATAGAACAGAGCAATTGGATTATTAGTAAAAACAATTAAAACATTAAAAAAATTAAAACCAGTAATAAACTAAAAACACACCAGGATCTTGAATATCTGGGTAGGCTTGCCTAAACAAAAAAAGGCTTTTAGCATGCACCAAAAATAGTTCAGTGATTTCAATAGGCAGGCAGTTCCAAAGGGTTATGGTCAGCAGTTTAGTGTTCCCGCCTGCCTCGTGGTATGTGTGTGCACGCATTCTGGGGGGGCAGCACACTTACTCACTGGAGGCCACAGCTTCCACGCTGCGGCCGGCAGCTCCCTCACATGCTAGATCCCAGTGTCGGAGAGGCTCCACCTCAGCCCCTCTCTCTCTTCCGCCCTGGGTCAGGCTTGACCTGGGGGTGCAGCTGCAACTGGCTGGTGGTTTCCCCCTCCCCCATTGAAAGACATTTGCATTTGGGGAAGTGAGTGTGGCACAGCTTGGCAAGGCATGGAACTGTTCCTAAGCTTTATTCCCCTTGCAACCATGAGGTCTAGAAACTTGTTTTTATCCACCATGCAATTTAAAGAAGCTGAACTGCATGCAGGCAACTATTTCCTGCATACCAAGCCAGCATCTGCATGTCTGGGGCCACTCAGAGTATGTGTGTCCCCTCTCCATCTGAAACAAGGCTTCAATCCTCAGATAAGCTGGGGGTGCTTTTAGGCTGTGGCGTGGAAATAAACATCTAGGTCTCCTCACCCCCGCACATGTGCCGATCCCAACCCTTATCGCTGTTTATTTGTAAACTATGTTCAAGGCCACTTACAACATGAAAATATTCACCTATTTACTAAAATATAACAAAAGTAGTCATAAGCAATAATTAAAAACATTTCAAAATATATGCCACAAAATTAAACAATTCCCACACAGGTCTGTGTAGGTATCCTCACACATCCTCATCAGATTCCTAAATGGAAAGTAAACCTGAATTTCAAAGCTTTTTCCCCCATTTCTTTTTCAGAATGGTCTGAGTTATTATGAAACATGGATTTCCCTTATATCATTCATAATTTAAACAAGAGGCTGGTTTCCATGGTACCCAAGAGAAGGATGCTATTAAATGTTGACAAAGCATCTTTGATCTCTGCAGAACTAAGAATTCTCTTATTCTCCTTTCTCCTCCTGGCTCATAAAAAGAAGCTCTCTTTCTTTAAAGTCTCTTGTCACATGTAATTACTTCTTAGTCGTAGTCGTAGTAGTAGTAGCAGCAGCAGCAATGTTAGAGCTATTCACAGTAGACCTGCTGAACAGCTTTCTCTCAGCTCCAACCACTGGAATGACTTGACCTATTTTAGTCACAACCAGTCAGTTTTGTGGCCAGGTGGGGGATTTGAACCCTGGTCATGGAATCATAGAATTATAGAGTTGGGAGGGACTCCAAGGTCCATCTTGTCCAACCCCCTGTTCAGCTAAAGCATCCATGACAGATGGCCATCCAACCTCTGGTTAAACACCTGCAACAAAGGAAAGTCCACTGCTTTGCCAGGGAGTCTGTTCCACTGTCTAACAGTTCTTAGTGTCAGAAAGTTCTTCCTGATATTAATCTTTCTTCTAACTTGAAACCATTGTTTGGGTCCTAACCTTTGGAGTAGGAGAAAACAAGCTTGCTTCATCTTCCATGTGGCAACCCTTTACACAGCCATTGGTATAGGTCCTATCCTCTCTCAGGTACAAGTTCTCATTTAATACCCATAATAAACCTTTGGAATAGGCTAGGCTGTGAGGCAATGGCTAGCCTTCAATGTCACACTCACACCCAGCAAGCTTCATGGCTGAATAGGGATTTGAATCCTGGTCTCCCAGGTCCTAGTCCAGCACTATAACCACTGCATGGCACTGCATCTCCAAAACTTACACAGAAGTAAAAGGTGTGTGTGTGTGTGTGTGTGTGTGTGTGTGTGTGTGTGTGTGTTTAAATGAATGCTCAAAGATGTTGGGGGATTTGCTCTCAGAGCAAACTGCAAGAAACATTCAAACAGAGGGGGGAAGGCTTTTGCGGAGGAGGGCGGTGTATAATTCATATCCCCCAAAAGCCCCTCTTAGCAGGCAAAACATGGCCCTCATCTTTAATTAATTCCTGGTGAAATATTTACACCTATTAAGCAGAGTAGCTTTTTAGCTCTCCCCCTTCCAGTTTTTTTGGGGGGGAGGGTTGTTCTGTTTTTTTCTCTCTCTCTCTTTTCAAGTGAGATGAATGAGGAGTGGAAAGGCTTGGGAAGGAGAAATCAGTTAAGAAAGTGTCAAATTTGAGAAAGTAATTTTTCCCCATAAGATTTACACACTGCTTGATGTAAATCTCAAAGCAATTTACAAAAAAGATAAAGCAATTATCACTAAGAAAAAAATAGCAATCAAGTTAAACTTTTGAAAAGTAAAAATATCAATAAGAGTTTTGATTTATTTTTACTCTATCAACTTTCTAAACATCTGGGTAGCATTGTCTAAACAAAAATATTTTTAGAAGGAAGCAAAAAGAGGATAGGGAATGTAGGAATTGATTTAAGCACTAGGAGAGGATATATTATTTAGCTATTATCCTTGCTCATGTGAGTGAGATCAGCAGAGTACTATCGTTTTCAGCTTAAACTTGGAAACTAAGGTTTATTTAACCTTACAGAAACAATAATTCAGCGTGCTTTACTGGATTTTCCTCGGTACTACCCCTTTCCCCTCCGTTTAAAAACAACAATCACACACACATTGTTTTGTGAGGAAATAAAAGTAGCATTTACTTACATAATCTAGGTATTGAAGCAGCTATTACAGAAGCAAATTGAAGGCAGGGTGATAACTGCTATTTAAGTTGCAAAAGTATAAAACTGAAATTTAAAGATGTTGTCAGAGCTGCTTGGTTCAAATATACATGATGTGGGGGGAGAAGGTCCCGCAAATTTTACAGGAAGGCTTTGTGAGCCTCAGCCCCTTCATATTGCCATCTGGCAAAGCATGAATTGTTGGTTTGACTGCAATAATGTCCCACAGGGAAGGTGCCTGCCTACTGTCAATAGGCAGGGAGTTCCAGAGTGTAAGTGAAGCCACACTCAAAGATCAGTTTTCTACAGATGTGGAATAGGGATTATTTGGTACCTGGAACAGGGCCAGTTCCACCAATCGAAGTGATCGAGTGGATGTATAGGGGGTAAGGGAATCTTGTAGGTTTGCATTTAAAATCTGGAATGCTCAAAAGTTAATAACTTTCTGGGCTCCTCGCTTAACGAATGCCCTGCTTAACGAAAGGTTTTTCTAGCGGAGGTTGCCTCGCTAGACGAATTCGTTTTATGAAAAATTCATCTAGCGAATCGCGGTTTCCCATAGGAATGCATTGAAATTCAATTAATGCGTTCCTATGGGCAAAAAAAAAATCGGAAAATTTCCATGCATTCCTATGGGATTCACTAGACGAATTTTTCGTTATAAGAAAATACCCGTGGAACAAATTAAATTCGTCTAGCGAGGCACCACTGTATCCTTCTTAAATTGTGGTGTCCGAAACTGGATACAGGACTCCAGGTGTGGTCTGACCAAGGAGGAATAGAGTGGGACCATTACTTCCCCAGTGAGAGCTGGACCATAAAGAAGGCTGATCGCCGAAGAATTGATGCTTTTGAATTATGGTGCTGGAGGAGACTCTTGAGAGTCCCATGGACTGCAAGAAGATCAAACCTATCCATTCTGAAGGAAATCAGCCCTGAGTGCTCACTGGAAGGACAGATCGTGAAGCTGAGGCTCCAATACTTTGGCCACCTCATGAGAAGAGAAGGCTCCCTGGAAAAGACCCTGATGTTGGGAAAGATGGAGGGCACAAGGAGAAGGGGACAACAGAGGACGAGATGGTTGGACAGTGTTCTCAAAGCCACCAACATGAGTCTGACCAAACTGCGGGAGGCAGTGGAAGACAGGAGTGCCTGGCGTGCTCTGGTCCATGGCGTCACGAAGAGTCGGACACGACTAAACGACTAAACAACAATATTACATCCCCTGACCTTGGCACTAGACTTCTGTTGATGCAGCCTAGAATAGCATTAGCTTTTTTGTTGCTGTTTTTGCTGGATCTAACAGTTGACTCATGTGAAGCTTGCGGTCTATTAAGAGGTGCTTTTCATGTGTACTGTTGATTAGGGGTGTGGCTTGATATGGGTGCTCATGACTTGATGAAGCTGCTCAGCAAAGAAAACCAATCTAGCAGAAGGTCTAGCAGAGAGTGCCTCACTGCACCAAGCTTGACTTCTCTCTGATGTCTCCTTTTCATCTGTTTTCTCTGCCATTCATTCTCAACAAGTTTTCAAATAATCTGCAATATTAAAGTGGGTTTGAGCGGAGGGGGGTGGAGAGAAATCAGCAGCATCTCTTGAAATCAATTCTGAACGTCTTTTTTATCACTTGTGTCAAATCTATTTTTAAGAGACTGTCAAGATTGAAATTGTATATTCAAAGCAGGACGGGGGGTTGGGAACACATTAGCATCCCTGCACTGTGAGGCATAAATATGCAAGAGTGGAGGAGAGAGGATTTCTTGGGGTGTTGCCGATGACATCCTTCTCCAGATATAAAAGCACATCCTCAACAGGTTTTAATTCTGGAGTGAGATCTGGCCTCACTGCTTCCAATGCTACAGAATTATCTGTTGGACTATGTACAGCATCTACCTAAGCCATTTAGTCTCTGTCCCCTCCAGAAACTCCCCAATCCCCACCCCACCCAATACACTGACTCTTTCTATTATAGGGATGGAGGAAAAAATAATTTGGTCTGCATTTTAAAACTCAGCTGACCTAACTCACACCTCCAGGGTAGATACATGTACAGGGAGAGCTGTTTGACACTGGAGGGGGACTCCCATGGAAGGAGGTAGACTCTCCTAACTTTGGAGGCTTTTAAGCAGAGATTTGATGGCAACGGGTTCGACTAGACCAGGGGTGCCCAAACTTTTTTTCATAGAGGGCCAGATTTGATGAGGTGAACATGTGTGAGGGCCGATCAAAGTTGTTGAGCTTTTTTTTACAATTTTACCCCAGGACATTTACTGCCACAGGCGCCATATTAAATCGGCCAGCGGGCTGGATTAGGCCCCCAAAACGGACTATGTGGACATGCCTGGACTAGACGATCCTTGGGGGTACCTTCGAACTCTACAATTTTGGAATTCTGATTCCATGAAACTTTTGGCATGCCACCCTCCTTCCAGCCTCTTCAAATATCACAATTTACTCCCCAGCAAGACCTCTCAGGCTTGGAACAGGTTCTGCTTCTCCATATAGAAAAATTCAATGGTGGTGTAGCAGAACAAGAAGAGCCCTTGGAAATCAGGAGGAGGTGGTTGGGGCAGAGCCAGGGAGAGCTTACACCTGTCAAAGCCAACCACAAAATTGTTGGTGCTGTCTTTAAGCAGCAGGGAGAGATTTTCTCAAGCACCAGCCAGTTGTTAAATATTCACTGGTGCAGACTTTTCCGTTTGCCTCAGCAGACCGTTGGAAAGATGGAAAGTGTGGGTAATAATTAGATTTGCCGCCTCAGACCCTGCTTAAATCATTTTGGGTGGGGGGGTGCATTGCAGTAACAAGAACTGAGCCCAGCTGCTGTTTCCATCTGCACTAAAAGCCCTTTGTAAGGAACCAGAAGAGGGGGAGGGGAGCATTTGTTACATCCTTCATTTGCAGCAAACTGACCCAGTCCAATGCTCTTGGGCCTAGCTGCAGATCCCAGTCAGCAGACATACCCCTTTTCCAAATTTTGCAACTGGGTTTTGCTGCAGTTTTGATTATTTGGGGTTGATTCATTTCATTTATTTGTTATACATATATAACCTGTGCTACGCAGGTGGCACTGTGGTCTAAACCACTGAGCCTAGGGCTTGCCGATCGGAAGGTCAGCGGTTCGAATCCCCATGACGGAGCGAGCTCCCATCGCTCGGTTCCTGCTCCTGCCCACCTAGCAGTTCGAAAGCCCGTCAAAGTGCAAGTAGATAAATAGGTACCACTCCGGCGGGAACGTGCGCTGCTCTGGTTTCGCCAGAAGCGGCTTAGTCATGCTGGCCACATGACCTGGAAAAACTGTCTGCAGACAAACATCAGCTCCCTCAGCCAGTAAAGCAAGATGAGCACCGCAACCCCAGAGTCGTTCGTGACTGGACTTAATGGTCAAGGGTCCTTTTACCTTTACAAGGCACTACTTTGGGCAAAAGATGGCTGCAGCACCTCTGGTTTGCACACTGTCTCAGAGGGATTCTTTCATCTGTGTAGGGGAGAATCTCACCTGGATGCCCCTCCCATGAGGCAGCTTTATTTAGACCCCAGGAATTTCAGCCTTTACACTGGTGTGGTGCCTGCCGTGGATTATGCAATGCAGGTGGCCAGGAGGCGTGGATTTGCTTTCCTGCTTTCACAAAGAAGGTGATTTGGGGTGAGGGAAGAAGGGGAGGCCTCCCCCAGAAGCTGCTTTTCTCTCCTGGTATGAAAATTACATCACACGCCTAATGGGCTGAAGAGTTCATGAGTCACATCAGCAAAAAGAGAGAGAGAAAGCTCTTTTGCACATCATAAATATTTCATCTGAAATATTATATTTCCATTACCCTTCTGTCTTCACTACAGGCACAACACCATTTCTACTTCTTCTTCACACCACACCCAGAAGGAGCAGAAATTCATAGATTAGAACATACCGTAGGAAGAGCCCCATGGGCTCAGGCCATTGGCCCAATTAGTCCAGCATCCTGTTGACACAGTGGACAACCAGATGCCCCCCTTAGAAAGCCTACAAGCAAGACAGCAACTCTTCAGTTTCTGTTCCCCATCATCTGGTAATCAGAGGTAGACTGCCCTTAGGCCTGGAGGTTCTGCTATCAGAATAGACCTCCATAAGAAAAGCCCTGCAGCTGGATCAGCCACATGGCCCATCTGGTCCAGCTTCTCATTCTCACAGTGGCCAACCAGGTGCCTCAAAGGGAAGCCTCCAAGGAGGACCTGAGCACAAGGGCACCATTCAGGCAAACTCACATTTTTAATGCAAACCTAATTTGCACTTTGCAAAACAATATGCCAACCAAAACATAGCTATCCTTCAAAATTTGTACTGCTCTGAATTTTGCAACGCTGTTCTTCAACCAGATAAGGTGTACCAAAACAATGCATATATTAGCAGAAATTGGTTGCAAAAAAATGTGCATATTATGCACATTCCTCGAACCCTGTTGGAGATTCTGAAGAATTTTTAGCCCATTCCATGTGTGAACTGGTTTACCAATGCCGGGAGGCCCATATTTTGTGAATGACTAGTGACTTCCATCAACCTGCAAAAAAAAAAAAAAAAGCCTTCCAGGGCTGTTGTACATAACATATTGACAAAGGCATGACTGGCCTGGATTAAGCAGAGGATGTGGGAAGGGAGATAATTAAATATAGCCAGCCGGCAGGCTTAAATTGAGATATCCATAAAGGGGGCCAAAATTGGCTCATCAGACAGTTTATCTGACTTTCTTTAAACATATCACTCATGGCAACAGAGTCAATGTAGAGCCTGGGGCATCGCTACTGGGTCTCCCTTTTTTCCTCCCAGTTGTACATCAGATCTCAAATGATTTTTCTATCTTTTCATAACATTTTATTGAAGCTTTCTCATAATACAATACGATTAAAAAAAACAAAGTAATCTAAACAAAAAACAAAGAAAGAAAGTGAGGGGAATGCAAAGTCCTCTCTCAAAGGTAAATCTTAACCTTTGTCTCACACTGAAAGGGGTGGACCCTCCCAGCTCCTACCTGGGTGCTCCCCTTTCTTCTCCCAGCCTAGGAATTCCTCCATTCTCTGCCTCTCACACAGGGTTCTCCACTGACCAACAATAATCTTCAATGCTTGAACCCCACTAATGGTCCGTGTTACACAAATTTTAAGGTGCACAGAAAACCCATCCTTCAACTTTCAAAAATTAGGAATTTTTAAGGGGTACAGAAAACCAATTCTTCACCCTTCAAAAATTAGGAAATATTCCCTGAAAAAATAAACACTTTATTTGAGTTCACAGAGCAATCCCAAAGCCATCTTGAGTTCTTGACTCTCTTAATGACCCCAGATATTTTCTCTGCCGTAGAAGGAAGTATATTGGGGAAACCCTTCCCAATAATTCTTTTCACTAGCAAAACCCTTCAAATCCTGTAAAAAACACATAAACATCTTGCATGAATAGGGAAGGTCTGTGACCATCCATCCCAGAACCAATGTATTTGCCATTTCAGAAGAATGGCCCAGGCTGGCCAGGATAAGGCAATCATCAAGCATTATCAGGTATCTTGACAGTCACACTCCCAAATTTCGGTTGTATATTGGCTCTTTCTGTGACACCTGTGTGATGCTTTTGGGTGGTCTTTGGCTACAGGGTGGGCAATTTCTAAAGTCTTTTAAAGTTTTTACATACATTTGTTCTGGGTCCTCCTCACCTCCTTATAAGTGGAGGTGTGTGGACTCTGTTGCAACAAAAAATAAAGATCTGCCTTTTTTTCTCTGGTTCCTGCCTCCACTTATTCTTCTCTGACTGATAATAAACTTGTAAAAGCCAATCCCATTTTTTTCTTAAATCACCCAGAGCAAAGGACTCGAAGGGAAACAAAAGAAAGAAGAAAAAGAAGGAAATAATAGAAAAAGAAAGAAGAAAGATAAAAAGTATTTTCAATTTTCCATGTGTCAGATTTCAGATGATTTTAACCAGAAAGAAGAAGCATGTGGATTCAGATCACCCTCCTTCCTCACCCTCCAACCCACAGTTCTGCGCCATCTATGCTGCTTTTTGGAAGAGTCTCCCTTTTAAAAAAAATTTGATAGATTTGATAGGAGTTCCCTCCTGCAGGCTTTGTCTGCCTTCTGCAGGAAAACTCAGGCACAGACATGAAAGGAGTTTCAGTTGAAACAGAAAATAACAAGAGGAAGGAGAGTAAAAAGAAATTCCCTGTGGCATCAAAAATCCAGGAACAGGGAATGGGTGGCAAATCCTTTCCCTGCCCAACTATGAAAGTGTCATACCATTGGTTTGCCAAGGCTTCTGTAGCTGTGATTTCTGCATTGCAAGGGGTTAAACCAGGTGACCCTTGGTTTCCATTCAAACTCTACAGTTTTTTTAATTCTATTCTATGACCTCAAGAAGAATGGATAGTAAGCAGGAGAGGGAACCTGAGAGAGAGATTGTGGATGGATTTTTCGGTAATTATTTATTAATGCCTATCTTTCAATTTATTATTTATTTCATTAAATTAATACACTGCTTCACTGTACAAGAAGAAGAAGAATACCTATACCGTACACGTGATTTACAAAAAATCTAAAGCAATAAAATTATCATTAAGAAAAATTAACAATAATAAAAACTTTCAAAAAGTTAACAACAGACTAAAAACAGATCAAAAAGTGCATCAATTTTCTAAACATCTGACAGGCTTGTCTAATGTTTTAAGCAAGTATCAAAAAGAGTGCAGCAAAGGTGTGTGCCTGGTGTCAATAAGCAAGGAGTTCCAAAGTGCCACTGCTGCCATACTAAAAGATGGAGTTCTTACAATTGCAGAAGGGGTGTTAGGTGGCACCTGTAACAGTGCCAGTTCCTCCAATTGAAGTGGTCAAATGGGCATATATGGGGGAAGGCGATCTTACAGGTAAAATGAGCCCAAGTTAACCAAAACTGAAAGATCCTTCCATCCTCGAGAAACAAAAATGGCAGATCCTTCCATCCCTAGTAATCAGGCAGGAATCTCATAACAACAGCAATTACCAGATTTAGCAAAGGTTTTTCTTTGAATTTTCAAACCCTCCCGTTCAAAGAGCCCTACATTTGTCTTTCAAAAGACAGGTGTTATTTATCGCTGCAGCTAATTGCAATCCCTGCTTAAAAGTGGAGGTCATATATGCAACGGTTGATTCATAACTGACAAACAGAAGTCAATAAGGCAGCAAACAGTTTGCAGCCGTTGGTCTGATTAATGGGCTGTTTCCTCAGTGCCAGCTGCCATTGACAGGCATCTTTTTCTCCTACATGGATGGTGCTTCAATGGTCCCAAAATCCAGCTGATAGGATAGGTTTGCTTCTGCCTTCACACAAGGCAATCTATCAAGATTTCCTTCAGGGATTGGAATTAGTGGGTATTTTAATGTTCGGGATGGGGGAGTGTGACCTTTCCCAAATAGTGATATAATACTAGAACTCAATGGGTTATTCAGAGTTGGAAGATTCAGGACCCATTCAACACTCATTCAGTGCTGAAAAATTCAGGGCAGTCAAAAGGAAAGGCATCTATCTTCACACAGGGCATAGTTAAACTATGGAATACACTCCCACAAGAAAAACTGATGGCCACCAACTTGCATGGCTAAGTTCTACCACCACTGTCAGAGGCAAGTAGGGAGAAAGCTGTTGTGCTCAGGTCATGGCGCATGGACTGATGGTGATTGCTAGCCACGATGGCTGTGCTCTGCCTCAACTGTTGGATGCAGTATGCCTCTGAATGCCAGTTGCTGGGAATTCTGCGGCAAAAGTGGACAAGAGAGTTTGTCAACCTCTCTCAAAATGCTAGAACCCAGTGGGAGCATTCAGCAAAGCTGAACCTTTTAAAATTCAGGATAGTCGAAAGGAAGGACTTTCTGCACACACAGTGCATAGTTAACCTACGGAAATTGCTTCCATGAGGCATAGGGATGCCCAACAACTTGAGTGCCTTTAAAGGAGAATGGACGAACTCGTGGAGGAGAGAGCCACCAACGGCTACTGGCCATGATGGCTGTACTCCAAATTCAGAGGCAGTATGCCCCTGAATGCCAGCTGCCAGGAATCACACGATGGGGGAGTTGCTGTTGCGCTCAGGTCCAGGAGATCCTGGCCTTTGGTTCAAACAGTGCAATGACTTTTCTATCCACTTTCTCCATGCCAGGCACCATTTTATGGGAAAAGCAGTGTTCATGCAAAGAGACCACCCTGTTGCACTTCCAACAGCTCAGGAAAGCAAGCTAACATTTCTCTCCTGTCTCCCTTTATTTCTCTCCGTCATCCTTCAATTAATGCATTTGCCTCGCCTGTCTGGCCTGACAAGAGGGCCAAAGAAATGCAAGCCCCCAAAGGCCGCTCCCCATCTGAGATGTTTTGATAGGCTGTGACATTTTCAAAACAGGCTGTCTGCTGCACAAGGGCCCTTGACAATATCCGGAAAGAGAAAGCAATTCAGAGTACAAAGACGGGTATCGATTCAGGCTGGGAAGTAAACTGGATCTTTCCAAAATAGCTTGGCAGGGCCTCTTGCCCGCCCTCTGCCCTCAACACAAAGGGTTGTTTGGGTGAGCAGAGTCAAGGTTGGGAAATGAAAGACAGGCCTTCGCATTTGAGGTCTCCCCTCAGGTCAGGGTCCCTTGCCAATCTGGTGCCCCAGCCCACTCTATCACACACACAAACACACAGGTCACAGCTTACCAAACCCCTGCATAGATTCATCCAAAACCATCCTCATCCAAATCCGTATGAGACAGCTTTAATGAGGGTCAAAATTGCAGGGAGCATTTGCTACAGTAGAAAAGGGTGAATGTCATCCTAAGAAAGGCATTGAGAAATAAACCAGCATACATAATAAAGTCTTTGTCTTTAATCTGTGGTATGGTTGTGCTTCAGACACTGAATAAAGCTCTGCTTGCTCTATTGAAAGAATAGAATTCTTACAGAGCTGGAAAAGGCTTTATTAGCCATCAATCAGCAAAGCGAGAACATAAGACCAGTGGTCCATCTACTCCAGCACCCTGTCTTCATGGTGGCCAACCACATGCCTATCATGGGAAACCTGCCAGCAGGACCCAAGGGCAAGAATATTCTCCCCTCCTGTGGCTTCCAGCAATTTTGGGTTCAGAAGCATTGCTGCCTCTGACAATGGAGGTAGAGCATAGCCATTGTGGCTAATAACCATTGGTAACCTTCTCTGACTCCATGAATTTAACTGTATTTTTAAACCACCCATGTTGGTGGCTGTCACTGCCTCCTGTAGCAGAGAGCTCCATGGTTTAACCATGTGCTTTTATCTGCAGTTTAAAACTTCAAAATACCGGCAAACTTCGTGGAGTTGGGAAAGGGCTGTAGCTCAGTAGATCCTCTGGTTTGCATGCAGAAGGGTCCCAGGTTAAATCCCCAATGGGATCTCCAGGTAGGTCAGGGAATATCCCTTATCTAAAACCCCACAGAGCAAATTACTGTAGACAGTACTAACCTAAACTGACCAGTAGTCCAATTCAGTACAGTGGTGCCTCGCAAGACGAATTTAATTCATTCTGTGAGTCAATTCATTTTGCGAAAAATTCGTCTTGCGAATCCCATAGGGATGCATTGAAATTTTTATAATTTTTTTGCCCATAGGAACGCATTAATTGCATTTCAATGCATTCCTATGGGAAACCGCGATTCGCTAGATGAATTTTTCACAAAACGAATTCGTCTTGCGAGGCAACCTCCAATCGCAAAACCCATTCGTCTAGCGAAAAATTCGTCTAGCGGGGCATTCGTCTAGCGAGGTACCACTTTCCTACATTCTTTAATTCAGTCCATTATTCAGAATCATGATGACTAAAATCTTTATGCATACTAATTTTGAAACCCAGCAGGGGAAGGGCGTCACTATTTGGAGTTTTTTCAAACAGGAATAAATATTTATCTTTCCTGTAGGCAACATGTACGCAGCGGCCTCAAGGAATATTAGAGGGGTCCCATTGTTGCTTCAGGAAAGGTAGGCTGGGGCTGCCACATGTTGAATGTGTCAGCTCAACCCTGCAAAACAGTGGCACTGCTTGGTTTGACCTTCCTTGTGGCATCTATAAGACCTTTAATTTACCCAAAGCCCGTACCTGGATAGTATTAGCAGCACCCACAAAGCCATATAAGTTGGTCCTCTGCAGGATCATCTCAGGCCATGAATAAAAGTATTCCCCACCCCCTGCCACCGCTCCAAAAATAAAGCATTTATTTACTGCCATTATTTGCATGCTGCCCAACTAAAAATCTTGCAGTAAATAAAACAATTTGGATAAAAGAATAAGATATAAAACTGTAAAATCAAGGCAGGTGTCAACACTGATGACATTCTCTTATGGACTGCCAGTAATTGCTGTATTGCCAACTGATATGTTTTGGGCTGACATTGCTATTTTATTCTTTCTGCTTCTTGCACTTGGAAAGATTCTTTAGTTTGACAAGCACTAATAAAAAGCGAAACATCTGCATGCTCCCATTTACACTTGCATAGGAAGCATCGCCATAAACGGACAGAGGTGGAATGGGACGGGGCAGGGGCAGACAAGGGGAATCCCCACTTATGTACATCCTTATGATATGTGCAGTGGTCTGGACTGGATCCCTCATGTAAATGGGGATTCTGCTGTATCTCACAAGGGAGCAGCAGAAAGAATGTGGTTGGCCAAGGGAGCCGTGGACTCAAAAAGGATGAAAAGGTGTTAAAGGGATCCTGGAGATGGTGCTCCTGTCTGGAGTACCTAGCTGATGTATATTATAGGACTCCCTCACCACTGGTTTGACTCATTGGAGATCAACGAGTAGGTGGGCTTGTTGAAACAGGTTATATACTCAGTGCCTAAGCCAAAACCACTTCCTTCTGTAATCAATAAAGTTGTGGCCTAATTTGAACCAAAGAACGTTGTTGTTGTTGTTTAGTCGTGTCCGACTCTTCATGACCCCATGGACCAGAGCACGCCAGGCACTCCTGTTTTCCACTGCCTCCCGCAGTTTGGTCAGACTCATGTTGGTGGCTTCGAGAACACTGTCCAACCATCTCGTCCTCTGTTGTCCCCATCTCCTAGTGCCCTCCATCTTTCCCAACAGGGTCTTTTCCAGGGAGCCTTCTCTTCTCATGAGGTGGCCAAAGTATTGGAGCCTCAGCTTCAGGATCTGTCCTTCCAGTGAGCACTCAGGGCTGATTTCCTTCAGAATGGATAGGTTTGATCTTTTTGCAGTCCATGGGACTCTCAAGAGTCTCCTCCAGCACCATAATTCAAAAGCATCAATTCTTCGGCGATCAGCCTTCTTTATGGTCCAGCTCTCACTTCCATACATCACTACTAGGAAAACCATAGCTTTAACTGTACGGACCTTTGTCGGCAAGGTGATGTCTCTGCTTTTTAAGATGCTGTCTAGGTTTGTCATTGCTTTTCTCCCAAGAAGCAGGCGTCTTTTAATTTCGTGGCTGCTGTCACCATCTGCAGTGATCATGGAACTCAAGAAAGTAAAATCTCTCACTGCCTCCATTTCTTCCCCTTCTATTTGCCAGGAGGTTATGGGACCAGTGGCCATGATCTTAGATTTTTTGATGTTGAGCTTCAGACCATATTTTGTGCTCTCCTCTTTCACCCTGATTAAAAGGTTCTTTAATTCCTTCTCACTTTCTGCCATCAAGGTTGTGTCATCAGCATATCTGAGGTTGTTGATATTTCTTCCAGCAATCTTAATTCCGGCTTGGGATTCATCCAGTCCAGCCTTTCACATGATG
This sequence comes from Zootoca vivipara, assembly GCF_963506605.1. Lineage (NCBI taxonomy): Eukaryota > Metazoa > Chordata > Lepidosauria > Squamata > Lacertidae > Zootoca > Zootoca vivipara. The sequence continues at coordinate 17,070,742 of NC_083294.1, forward strand.
AATTCTGCATATAAGTAAAATAAGCAGGGAGACAATATACTCCTTTCCCAATTTTCAACCAATCAGTTATTCCATGTCCAGTTCTAACTGTAGCTTCTTGTCCCACATAGAGATTTCTCAGGAGACAGATGAGATGATCAGGCACTCCCCTTTCTTTAAGAACATGCCATAGTTTGTTGTGGTTGACACAGTCAAATGATTTGCGTAGTCAATGAAGCAGAAATAGATGTTTTTCTGGAACTCTCTAACTTTCTCCATAACCCAGAGCATGTTTGCAATTTGGTCTCTGGTTCCTCTGCCTCTTTGAAATCCAGCTTGCACTTCTAGGAGTTCTCGGTTCACATACCGCTTAAACCTGCCTTGTAGAATTTTAAGCATAACCTTGCTAGCATGTGAAATGAGCGCAATTGTGCGGTAGTTGGAGCATTCTTTGGCACTGCCCTTCTTTGGGATTGGGATGTAGACTGGTCTTCTCCAATCCTTACTATCAAGAACGTTGTAGTAAGTGGTATTTTAAAAACATGTTGCAGCGTCTGGGCACGAACAACACAGCTTTTTTGCACTCTCAGGCCCTTTGCTAGGCCAGCTCACTGGGGAAAGACCAGGTGGCCCAACCCCTCTCCCCGCCTCCCGCCCCCAAACCCAAGATGATTTCCAGACACGTACTTCCACAATGAAGACAAATGAAGGTGTTTTCATCTGCTGGCGCACCAATATTGTTCAGCTCTGCCAGTAACAGGGGGTGAAAATGAGATGCAGCAGCAACAGACACCTGCTGATTTACAGGCCAAATGCTGCATTTTGCAAACAGATGGGTACTGGGTGGGTGGGGGGGGAGGGGGAAAAAAACCTTGCATGTTGAACTTTAGCGTAGGCAGAGAAGGAGTGTAAAAAGCAGATCTATTTAGGAGCAAGAATCTCTGATTATGCAGCTATTTATCAGTATTCAAAGCAATAATAATAATAATATTTCTACATGTGCCTAAAGTGATCCGGATATTATTTTCAGAAAGGCCATTCACTGCTACAGCTGTATGAACAATTTGAATTAAGGCTTAATTATTCTTATTATTTAAACCAATCTCAGTGCATTATTTATCTTAAGATTTTGCAGTATATTTTTGTTTGTTTTGATGTGCATCGTAATCTAGTACATATTGTTTGCAATTTGTTTCATCTGTTGTATTCTTTTATGGTTTTGTATGTTACTTTATTATGAGCGTTCCAATTTTGGCATTTTATACCTCCTGCTTTGGAAATATGATTTCATTGCACTTCTTGTTAAAATTTAATTAAAAATATTTTTTAAAGAAAGGCCCTTCACTACATGTCTGATTTGGTAATTGCCCTTGGAACCTAAAGTAAAACGTACACAAACTCATAAGCATTGCTATTAAACAATGAGAGGAATCAATACTTTAGAAGCAGGGGGAGCGGGGGGGGGAGAGTGCTTGGTTATTTGGCCTATTGCAATGTATCAATGAGTTTGCAAAACGAAGCTCCCAGGAGGCCTGTCTTAGCTCTCAACACCCACCACTGCTGCAGACTCCATGCAAGGAGACGGGAGGTGAGAGGTAGAGTTTAAATTCCCTTTAATAAATAAAGCATAAAAATAAAAATTATTACCCCAGTATTATAAAATAGGGTGTGCCTTACATATTCATACATTTTCCTCTACTGAAGTTTCAAGTAAATCTCCAGGCACACCCTCACCACAGCAAAGGAGGTTTAATGCCACCATTATAAAGGGGACAATTATATGGGGCTTAGGAAGGAGCCTAACAGGGCTTAAACATTGCATTTAAGTAGGTAAGTAGGGTTGCCATATTTCAAAAAGTGAAAATCCGGACACAAATGTTGAGCTTTTTGGGTCAAAGTTGTTGGGCTTTTTTTTCTGTTTTGCAAAATCTTGGGGGGAAATTGCAACTTTTAAGGTATTTTTTAAAGGTATTTTTTAGAAAATTCGCAAAAAAAATCAACTCTTCCGATATGGGCTGCCATACGCCTGGGTTTCCCCAGACATTTTGACCAATTTTTGGAAATTCTGTTATGTCCAGGAAATTCCAGACATATGGCAGGCCTGGTTTAAGAGATTAACTTCCCAGGAACTGTGTTTTATTATGTATTTCCATGGAAGGGGCAATCTCTATCCGATGTACACTTAAAACATGTGGAAGATTTTGCATTCAAACTTATCAATGCATATCTATGCTAGTTAGTGAATGAAGGTGTTAAGGACCACTGAGTTCTAAATTACTAGAGTAGAATCTGTGGTGTCATGTCCCCTCATATCCAAGTTGGGAGGAAGTAAAGCTTACTTCCTGTTCATTTCTTTCTCTTTCTTCCCCTCTTCCCAACAATATATATATATCCAACAATACCTTACCTATTTTGTTTCTGCTGTAGTATTGAACAATGCATGAGTGAGACCTCTGATTACTGTAAGTAAAACATTTAAACTTACTTAAGGTTGTAGTCTATTCACTCTAAAATGGGTAGAGGTGAGGGAGCACATGTCCATACTTGATACTGGATATTTAAGGGTCTAACAAACACTGTTTTAAATGCAGCTGGGGGTTCTTTTTGACCAGAGAGTGAGTCAAGTCCCACTTTTTTTTTTAATTCAGGCAGTCAGCTGTTTTTCTTTTGCAGCTTCCCACACACATGGGACTTTGGGATCAACTGGTATATAAAAAGTTTATATGTCCCTGAAATAAGCTTTAATTTCTCCCCTAATAAACCTTGCCTTCTTAATGCTTTTGACAATGATAACCTTTTCTGACTGGAAAACATTTCACCAGAAATTTCCTGATTAGCCTTAGTAGGTATATATTCAAGTTAGGTCTTGGCATGTTTAAAGCACTACTGTTATATCTTCTATTTTGCAATACTTTCAGCTAGACAACATAAATAAGCAATAACTATTCTATCACTTTGAACCATCAATACTCCCCCAAAGCATCCTGGGAGCTGTAGTTTGTTAAGGGTGCTGAGAACTGGTTGGAGGCCCCTTTTCCCATCCCAGAGCTACATTTCCCAGAGTGGTTTTAAGAACCAACCCCTCTTCACAGGGAAGCCTGGGAATTGTACTTCTGGGAGGAGAATGGGGTCTCTTAACAACCTTTAGCATCCTTTGCAAACTACAATTCTTAGGGTTCTTTGGAGGGAAGCCATGCCTGTTTAAGAGTGGTCTAAGAGTGCTTTCAGTGGTGCAGATGGGGTCCAGATGAACTGGCAAATAAATCCAAGCACGCTGCCACACCAGCCAATGCAGAACTGCTTTGCCTGGCTGTGTGCCGAAAACGGCAAAGTGTGCCACTACTGGGTTTTATGCTCCTGCCTCTGAGGCTTATAGCAGCAACTCTGCTGCTCATCCTTCCCCCCCACCTGCAGCCTGCCCACCATGACCCTTTTCCTGTGTCCTGTGTCCAAAGAGTCTCCCAACAAGAGCAGCTGTGCCTGTCAACTGTGCCCACCCATCACCATCCCAAACAAGGGCAGGAAGAATTGTGCAATCCCAGAGACCCTCTAGCGGGCAGATTCCAAAGGAAGGTGGTGCTTAGGGAACTGTGCTCCTTAGCACTAATCAATGCATATTTTTAAAAGAAAAAGAAACATGGTTGGGGGCATGGGAACAGTGGCATAGCAAGGGGGCGATGGGGGCGGGCCGCCCTGGGTGCCACCCTGGAGGGGGGGGGTGACACTTGACCACTAACTTTGGGGAACTTTTTTATTATTATTTTCTGTTGCATGAGTTTTTTCAACTGTTCTTATATGGTCTTTCAATGCTGATTTCATATCTGAAGTCGCTTTTGTTCTGTAAACTCTAGTTTTTTTGCAATTCACATTTTTCACTTTTCGCCAGAGCCAGAGCCGTGGGAGGGGGTGACAAAAAAATTCCGCACCAGGTACCACCTGGGCTTGCTACACCTCTGCATGGGAAGCCCCAACAATCTATCAAGTCACTGCAACTTCAGGGAGTGGAGATGTTTTTGTGTGATAGAAGAGGGATCCATTCGTCTAAGAACATAAGAAGTACCTGCTGGATCAGGCCAATGGCCAATCAAGTTCACCCTCCTCTTCTCACAGTCGCCCACCAGATGCCTATGGGAAATCCGCAAGCAGGATCCAATCCTTCAGTTTCCAGCAAGTGGTACTCAGAAACATTACTGCCTCTGACCACAGAGGGAGAGCATAGCCAGTGGGGCTAGTAGCCATTAGTAGCCTCCTCCTCCTCCATGAATCTATCTAATCCCCTTTTAAAGCTATCAAAGTTGGCGGCCATCACTGTCTCCTGTGCTCTCCACAGTTTAACTATGTGTTATGTGAGGAAGGGCTTTAGCTGCCTGGAATTTTCTAACATACAGCTTCATTGAAAGTCCACAAGTTCCAGGTTATGCCATGCATGGTTTTATAATTTTATAAGCTTGTTAATCATCATCATCAAGTTGGATGGCTTTGAAGGGAGTTTAGACAAATTCATGAAGGGGAATAAGGCTATCAGTGGTCACTAGCCATGACAGTTATGTTCTTCCTCCACTGTCACAGGCAGTATGCATCTGAATACCACTTGCTGGGAATAACAAATGGGGAGAGTTTCTGTTGTTCTCAGGTCCTGATTGTAGGTTTCCCATTTGTAGGTTTGGCCACTGTGAGAACAGGATGCTGGACTAGACAGGCTCCCTTTGGCCTCATCCAGGAGGGCTCTCCTTATGCTCTTAACAACAACAACAACAACAACAACAACAACAACAACAACAACAACAATTTATTATTTATACCCCGCCCATCTGGCTGGGTTCCCCCAGCCACTCTGGGCGGCTTCCAACAAAATATTAAAATACAGAAATCCATCAGACATTAAAAGCTTCCCTAAACAGGGCTGCTTTAAGATGCCTTCTAAAGGTCTGGTAATTGTTGTTCTCTTTGACCTCTGGTGGGAGTGCGCTCCACAGGGTGGGTGCCACTACCGAGAAGGCCCTCTGCCTGGTTCCCTGTAACTTGTCTTCTCATAGCGAGGAAACTGCCAGAAGTCCCTCGGCACTGGACCTCAGTGTCCGGGCAGAACGATGGGGGTGAAGACACTCCGTCAAGTATGCTTGAAGGCACAATGTTGCTTAACTCTTTCCTAGGGAATTAGTAGCATCTCTGACATTAAGAGACCTTAAAGGCTGTTTTAACTGCCTGGACACCCACCCCATACTGGCCTGCCTTCTGGCAGAGTTTGTCTGTTTGAGATCTCCCGTTTTTCTCCCATTTCTGTTGTGAGAGCTGAAAAGATTCTAGCCTCCCAAAACTCATAGATTTTGGATCAGAGCCAGTAAGATATTCCCCCCCCCCACCGCCCGCCTTGAGTGTCTAGTGTTGGTTATTCTCCATCTCAGATTCAGATCACTGTATTCTCTCTCTCTCTCTCTCTCTCTCTCTCTCTCTCTCTCTCTCTCTCTCTCTCTCTCTCTAGCTTCTTCTTGTTAATATCACCACAAATCAATTTGAAATCACGGCCTGCTGTCTGCCTAATATTTCTAAATAATTTATGATCAAGGACCTAATTCTCTTGAGATGCCACCAGCGTTAAAGGCAATTCTGCATTCAGATCATGTTCCTAGTTGGAAGGAGTCAACTCCACGCAAGCTCTTTTGATTTGTTCTTGCCGGTATGGGATTTGTGAATTATTTTTTTTTAGAGTGGAGCATTCTCCCTCCCTTAAAAAATTGAGTTATTTCCCTCTCTCCCTCCAACTGAAGAATAAGTTGTTATCACTGCAGCTCCTGCTGTAGACAGCCTGTTCCATATTGATGCTTTGGGATGTAGCAATACGCTAATGTTGTACAGAAATTAAAGTGTTTACTGTGCATTTTTTGCTCAAGCTCCATTCATCACCAGATTTAAACTTCCATCTCATTCCAGTTACTCTGGTGGAACAGCATTGGAATAAACTGCGAAAACAATGCTGAGAGAGAGAGAGAGAGAGAGCAGACATTTTGCAGTGCTATAAATAGTGCTTACCACTAGGTTATAATATTACAATGATGGGGAATTTTTAGGCCTGCCCAACACTGCAATAATCTTCGTGCTGACTTTCCCCCTAAACCCCTCGGCTGAAGGAGCTTATCTCAGGCACTGCAAATTGTACCTGATTCTAACTGGAAGGGCTGCAGGGGTGTTGTTGCCATCTATCTGTCTCGGGAGACCATGAAGGAGTGTGTTTTTGGGGGTGAGGTCAAACTGCTGGAAGGTTTGGCTGCAGAGAATGATATGGGAGAGACATGTCTTGTTGCTGCTGGGGCAGTTGAAGGCATGGGCGTAGGCAGGGTGCAGGAGGGTGCAATTGCCCCCCCTAGAAGCAAAAGGCTGAGGGGCGCAGCGTGGCAGCCCCAGGCCCCCGCTCCTGGCACGAAGCTCCAGAGGCGCACGGGGAGCGTAAGCAGAGGAGTGCTAAGCGGGAGCGGGGAGCGTAAGCGGAGGAGGCAGCCACAGGCTCGCGTTCCCCGCGCGCCTCTGGAGCTTCACGCCGGGAGCAGGAGCCTGGGGCCGCCTCCTCGGAAGAGCTGGGAGGCGCAGACCACATAGCCCCGCCCACATTCCCACTGTGGCCCCTCCCCTCCCACCCCTTCCCCCCCCCTAATTTTGATCCTGGGTACGCCCCTGGTTGAAGGCATCCAGTTGTGCTGCTGCAGACGCACCGTGGTGTTTCTTCTCTCTGCACTCTTCCCAACGGTCATTCCTCCTCTTGTCACTGCTACTGATAGACTGCCTCCAGCATTCCCACATGGCAGTGTTGATGTTGCCAGCCCTCAGGTCACGTTTGCAGACATCTTTGTAACACAGAGTTGAATTTGTCCAATCTGCTTTAGAATTTGGTAGAAGACTATTGACAGCTATTAGCCATGATGGCTAAGCTCTGCCTCCATGGTCAGGGACAGCAATATGAATGCCAGCTGCTGGAAACCACTGGAGGGGGGAGCTGCTACTGTTGCACTTGGGTCCTGCTCATAGACTTCCCATTGGGGGATCTGGCTGGCCACTGTGAGAACAGGATGCTGGATTAGATGGGCCCCCCTTTGGCCTGATCTGGGAGGGCTCTCCATATGGGCATCTACTATGATAGAAGAACCTGCAGGAACAGTCTAGCTCTAAATGCCAGCTGATGGGGAACAAGAGCTGGTCAGATACATTGCACTCAGGTCTTCCTTGTGGGCTTCCCATTGGGGCATCTGGCTGGCTACTGTGAGAACAAGAGGCTGGACTAGATGGGCTGGCTCCCTCTGGTCTGATCTAGCATGGCTATATTTTTCTTCTTGAGAGCACAAGGAATGAAAAATACAATTGAATAGAAATTAAAAATTCAACATATCAAAAAAAGAAGAGGTACAAATTGGGTTGTGACATTCACCATCCCTGAGGGAAATGATCATTATTAGTATTGGTGGGCGATAAGTTTTGTGTTGTTTGTAAGTCTCCGGCTCACGTCTTCAAAGAGGGTCTCTTGAGATATCCTGGCTTGAAGCTGAAGAATCACAAAGAATTCCAAATAGGGGTGCGTTTTACTGGAGGCATTTGAACATCTGGGGCATCATAGAATCACAGAATTGTATGTAGAGTTGGAAAGGACACAAAGGGTCATCCAATCCACCCCCCTGCAATGCAGGAATCACAGCTAAAGAATCCCTGACAGATGGTTATCCAACCTGTGTTGGAAAACCTCCAACAAAGGAGAATCCACCACCTTCTGAGGGAGTCTACTCTACTATCAAGCAGCTCTTCCCATCATATTATTCCATTGTCATTTGTAGCTTTGCACATGCACATGCACATACAAATTAGTACACACAAATTTTATGACAAAAACCTCTGCCCCCTTTCTGACTCCCCCCCCCCCCGGGAGATTCATAAGTAGCTTCCATACACCCTTGCTCCTTCTTAATACAGCTACTGATCTACTGATTCTGGAGCAGGAGAATTAAGGAGTCAAGAGCCCATTGGGTAGTTAATTCCTGCTCACTTCTGAAGTTATAAAAAGTGATTAATGGGTTGGAGCAGCTACTTTTCAAAGAGAGGTTAAATGTCTGGGGGGTTTTAGTTGAGAAAGGAGCATTGCCAGGGCAGGGATGTGAGGGAAGTTTATGAAATTATGAACACCGCAGACTCAGTCTGGAGGGAAAGGATTTTCATTCTCATATAATATTAGAAAGCCCAACTGAGAGGCTTGTCGGTTGTTTCACGACAAGCTAAAAGAACGTATTCCTTCAAGCAACAAGTTGTTTATTCATTTATTCATTTCATATACTGTAATTTATACACTGCTTGATTGTTTAAAGAACTTGAAGCAGTTTACAAAAAGAATAAAGCAACAAAATTATAAAACATTCAGAAAATCAAAACCAGCAATAAACTAATAACACAAGCATTCCAGATATCTGGGCAAAAAAAAAGATTTTTGCACGCACCAAAGGGAATACAGAGTACAGAGAATGAGCCTGCTTGATGCCACAAAGCAGGGAGTTCCAAATTGTAGGTACCACCACACTAAAAGATTGATTTCTGGCAAATACAGAACAGGTTTTATGTGGCACCTGTAAAAGTGCCAGTTGGTCCAATTGAAGTGGTTGGGTGGATATAGACTCCCTTGCCTAAAACTCTGGAGAATCACCACTGCCAGTCAATGTAAATGATGTAGATGATGCTGAGTTAGATTGAGCAGTGGTCTGACTTGGTATAATGCACCTTTCTATATCTCTATTTAATTCAGCCCTTCATTCAAAACCATGAGGACTAGAATCTCACTTAATTTTTTTTCAGGGAAGGGCTGCAGCTCAGTAGTATAGAGCACCTGCTTTGCAGACAGAAGTTTCCCAGGTTCAATCCCCCATGGCATTTTCAGGTAGGCTTGGAAATGAAACCCTGCCTGAAACCCTGGAGGACTACTGCCAGCTAGTGTCAACAGCATTGACATAGAAGGACCAATTGGCAAGGCAGCTTTCTGTGAGTTGTGCCCCAAAAGCACCTTGGGCATGTCCTCATTTGCTCCTCTGAGGAGGCAATGCTGGACTAGATCAGCGCTCTTAGGCCTGATCCAGCAGGCCCTTCTGATGTTCTCACACAACACTGCATCAGGATATACACAGCACTGGATCACAAAACCCCTGCATATCCTAGCAACCGTCTGAACCTATTGATCTTGAGTAAACTGGAAGACACTGCTGGATTGCAACACACCCTTTAGTGCAGTCGAGATGCATGCATTGCCTCTGTCAACCTCTCCACTTGCCAAAATGAAGAGGAATGGGCTCAAAATAGCAGACCTGGGTCTCCTTGAAGTGCCTGGAGGTGCATTCTCTGTTTGCAAATGCAAAGTAAAGCAATTGCCTGCCTGTCTGCGGATGGCACGGACGTCATGAGATCTGAGCGTACAAGATGATGAAGCAGAAGACAAATGGGGCAGGTGTTTTAAAAATTTTTTCCAGCTGTGGCTTCAGTCCTACCCTGAACAATGTGCAAGTCCTACCCTCTATTACAACCCTGTAGTCTGGGATGAGGATGTTGCACTGATCAATGGGAGTGACACATATGGATTAGAGAGCTGTTTCAATCACACAAATCCATCTCTGACCCTTTTTTGAGAGGCATCTATAAGCAGCATCAGACCAGTTGGTGGGGCAGCACCCCATTTGGATCAGCCTCCGCTGGTAGGGCAAAAGCCAGAGAGCCTAACAGTAGGTGGCACCAGAGCCAATGACAAGCAGAGGCAACTAATTATTCTTTTGCCCAGTCCTCTTCCTTGCTGAATTCCGCAAAGAACATAAGGGAACCCTGCTGGATCAGGCCAATGGCCAATCTAGTCCAGCATTTTGTTCTCACAGTGGTCAACGCCTGTGGAAAACACATAAGCAGGACCTGAGTACAGAAGCACTCTCACCTTTTGAAGCTTCCAGCAGCTGGTGTTCAGAAGCATTGTTGCCTCTGTGGAGGCAGAACACAGCCATCATGGCAAGTAGCCAGTGATAGTCCTCTCCTCCATGAATTTGTTCAAATTAATGGCCATCACTGCCTCCTGCAGGACTGAGTTCCACAGTTTAACTACGTGCTATATGGAGAGGTACATTTTTTCATCTGCCCTGACTCTTCCAACATTCAGCTTCATTGGATGACCACGAGTTTGAGTGTTATGAGAGAGGGAGAAACCCTTTTCTCTTTCCACTTTCTCCATGCTACACATAAACTTCTGTCATGTCGCCTCTTACTTGCCTTTTCTCTAAACTGAAAAGTCACAAATGCAGCAAGCTTTCCTCATCGCTCCATTCTCCTCCACCACCTTAATAATTTTGGCGGCCCTTTTCTGAAACGTTTACAGGTCTACAGTACCCTTAGGCACCCAGAACTGCACACAGTATTCCAAATGTGGTTGCCCCATAGATTTATGTGATGGTAGTTGTATTTTCAATTCCTTCCCTAATGATTCCTAGCTTGGAGTTTGCATTTTTCATGGCTGCTGCACACTGAGTTGTTTTTTTTAAAGTATTTTTTATTAAAGGTTTCTTGAATTACAAAGGTGTGTGCAGTGTCTCGCATATTTTTACATTTATCATTTTTGCAAATCAGTTTCATTTGTTAAGACACTAAGAAGAAAGGGAAAACGAGGTAGATAGGGGGTGGGAGGGTGTATGGGGGTGGGATTAGGTGACGATGTTTCTGTTTTGCTTAATATATGTAGGGCTTGATGTCAGTTTTGTTTGTGTAGGTTCTCCTTTATTTGCTTGTGTTCTTTTGATGGTGAGAGAGATTTGGGTTGGCCAAGGGTGTAGTTGTTCATTTGTGATTGGCTATGATGGTCTTTGTTTTCATGTGTGAGTGGGGTGGGTGGGTGTTTTGGGTCAGGTTAGCCATACTGATTTGTATGCTGGCGGTAAATTTTTGTCATTATCTTGTTGGGCTGTGTGTGTGATAAAGGGGAACGATACCAGGGTGAAGGCATCCTCTTCTATTTGTCCCCGTGTCAGTTTCAGCTTGTTGGTTAGTTTTTCTAACCAAGTTGACAGGCAGCATCGCCACCCCCTGGACTGGTTGTTGTAAGTAAGGAGGTTGGCAGGTAGATCTGGCTGGGGTTGCTGAGGCAGTGCCCCTTTGTGCCCTAAGGGTACCAAAGAAGGACAAGAGATAAGGGTGGAAGGAACAAAGCAGGGGGGGGAACCAGGGGGAGATAACTGACAGATGGGGTGCAGAGAGAAGTAGGTGGGAGGGGAAAGCGGAGAAAGGAAGAAAGGGGGAAGATTCAGGAACGAGGAAAGTGGGTCACTTCCCAAGAGCATTTGAGACTTCCCTCCATGGTGAGCAACAGCAGCAGCAGCGCAGGAGGGAGCCGGGAGCAACAGCTGAGTTGCCACCTTGCCTTTCAATTAATTAAAGCTTAAGAAGAGGAAAAAGAAAGACCCACACAAACACATCGGCCCACTGGCCACCTGTCTTCCTAGTTAGGGATAGGGGGAGGAATCCTGTTCGGTTTGCCTTTTAACGCCAACCTCCCTCATTTGCACTTCCCACAGAGAACGCACGAAAGGCACCCAATCCTTTGAAATCTCTGAATTTTGCAATGCAGCTCTCCAGCCAAATGATGTGTTACCCAAATGCATTGTGTAAGGGAAGGCTGGGGGGGGGCTTGCGCATGGCAGAGCCCCATGCGGCCCCCCAAAACACTCAGACTGCCCATTGTGTCCCACCCTTTTGCTCCAGGCTGCTTCCCTCACTAGCCCTGCTCTGCACCCTCCACAGGATGACTTAAGGAGCTGCTTGACAGTGGAACTGGCTACTTTGGAAGGTGATGGACTCTCCTCCATTGGAGGTCATTCAACAGACATTGGATGGCTGTCTGTCTGGCATTCTTTTGCTGTGATTCCTGCATTGCAGGACATTAGACCAGATTACCCTTGAGTCCCTTACAACTCTATAACTCTTCAATTTTATGATCTGTCATGTGTCGTTTCTTGCAGCAGCCATTGGACTCAGTCATTATCCTCCAGAAGAATTTTTTAGTCCAAAGGCAGTAATTTAAAATTTGGCCTTCAGATTGCCCTATAAGCCAGGCCCCCACTGTCCCCAGATGGGTACTCGCCGCTTTGCCTGCCACATCTCGGCAGCCCGCCCCACTGATCAAGTCCTTTTGCATCTGTGATTAAAACTGCTTTAAATGAGCAAGACAGAGAAGCGTGAATAAACTAATGCCTCACTGCGAGAGGGCGACAGCGTTGATTTACATTATTCCCCTTGAATGCTTTTAATCAGGGCTCGTGAGCAGGCGTTCCAGCACCAGTGCAAAGGGAGCTGGTTAGGCACCTTAATTTAGTCATGGGTTTCTCAATATAAATACAAAAGTTTGAATCCTTACTCAGCCCTGAAGCTCACAGAATGACCTTGGACCTCTCAGCCTAACCAACCTCACAGGATTGTTGTGGCTGTGAAATGAGGAGGGAGGGGGAAACATGCTTGGGCTCCATGGAGAAAAAGCTGGGATATAAATGCAACAAATGAACAAACAAACAAACAATAAACGTATTGCAAAACATAATGCGTTGCAAATCTGCCTCAAGCAAACCACAGATCATGCAGCCAGATCCTGGCTTTCAGGGCTGGTCCCACTGTACATGACGACCCAAAGTAACCTTTGGCGAGGGAGGGAGGGAGGGAGGGAGGGAGGGAGGGAGGGAGGGAGGGATCTGAAAATCTCTTCGAACCAGAGGATGGCTTTTAAGGTTCTTTGTGTGGGGAAACAAGTGAATGCACCAAGCAAGCCTCCATGCCCCCCTGGAGACCAGTGCAAAATAAAGCAGCTTATGCCAGAAATGGGGGCAAGCAGCTGGAGGGTTCCTGCATGAAATATTGAGAGCCTGAGACTCACTGGAGGAGGCTGCGCGACTGAGCACCTCATAAATAAAGCATCCAACTAACCCGTTTGCAGGCAGTGACGTCTGCCAGGGAAGGGTTTGGGGACTCAGCACAAGATCTATTTGTGTGCGCAAATGTGCAGGATCTACGACGTTTATACATACACACACATGTCGCTCCCTAATGGTGTTTGCTAAAAACGTAACAATCCATTTATTGCAGCCTCTAAAAAGCTCTCTGTCAACCTGCTAAGGTGTCTCAAGGTCGCTTTTTACTGGTGGGAATATAAACTGCTGCAATATTTTTGAAGTATGATTTTGACAGATTTTTTAAAAACTATTGTTTGTTGTCCATACTTAATTTTGATGCATGATTGTGACAGCTCAAATAGTAATTGCAGTTCAATGGAAACAGCCCAAAATCTGACACTGTGTCGACACTTGGTGCCACCAACTCTGGAATATTACTATAATGGAGAAAATTACACATAATTTGAGATTTCAACAAGTACTAAAACCAGGCACTTTTTATATGATTTGGCATTATTTTATTACATATACAGCAGAACCATCATTTTCAAGATAAGCCTCATCACAAGCCTGGCAAATCTACAATTCTAGATTTCTATGATTCTAAGACTTGATAATCAGATAATGCTAGTAGTCTTTACTTGGACCTTGTACTGAATCTATTTTAGTACCTATTTTATGGTTTTGTTTTTCATTTTTTTAATTATCTGTTGTTATAACTGTTCTCACTGTTTTATCCACATTATTTTAAAAACTTAAAAAAAATTACACCCCTACCCCTTTTTACAGCGAGCGGCGCTGTGGGTTAAACCACAGAGCCTAGGGCTTGCCAATCAGAAGGTTGGCAGTTCGAATCCCCGCAACGTGGTGAGCTCCCGTTATTCAGTCCCAGCTCCTGCCAACCTAGCAGTTCAAAAGCACGCCCAAAAGACAAGTAGATAAATAGGTACCACTCTGGTGGGAAGGTAAATGGCATTTCTATGCACTGCTCTGGTTTCGCCAAAAGTGGCTTAGTCATGCTGGCCACATGACCTGGAAGCTGTACGTCGGCTCCCTCGGCCAATAACGCACGATTAGCGCTGCAACCCCAGAGTCGTCCGCGACTGGACCTAATGGTCCCTTTACCCCTTTTTACAGTTCTGCATGTTAAAATAATTGAAGATTGTGTGAGAGGGGTGGCTTCCAGGATACTTGGGGAAGGGAAGGGTTCAGACCATGTCATGGATGACAGTAATCAAGGAAGAAACCCAAAGTCTTTCTGGAATTCAAAGAGTGGGGCAAAAGCCTTTTAAGGGAACACCTGCATGCTAATTTTGCATGTAGCACTGGGCCAAAAATTTGTCCTGCAAATTGCTCAAAGGTTTTCTCCACCCACCCCCATTTACATATTTATTTTATTTTATGAAATTGATATAGCATTTGATTGTAAAGGAAAACTTCACAGTTATTGCAAAAAGAATAAACAGGGTAGAATGATAAGAAAAAACAAAAGCAACTATTCAACTACAGGATACAGGTGAGGGCATGGAAGCACAGATTTGTAGAGTTTGAAGGGACCCAAAGGGTCATCTGGTCCAACCCCTTGAAATGTATGAATGGTAGACTGGTAGAACAGAAGAAAATAAAAAGTGAACTTCATGGCCATGAGGGAGGTTTCCAACACTTGAATCACTTCACCACACTGGCTAAAGATGCCTCATCTGCTCACTGTATATCTATCCATCCATTCAATAAGTGACTGGTATACATACACATAATGTATCATCATTAAGATAGCTAAATACCACTTTTGGTCTCCCTTACACTGAAAAGGAGGCTGGTAGAAGAAGGGAAAATTTGTCTGCAAAATGAAAACCTTGCCAGCCACAGAGTGAAATATAATTCAAATAGCTCCTGACAGGTGTTCTAACACTGATAGATGACTTAGAGAGAAAGGAGCTATCTATACAGCTGGCATGGATCTCATATTGTGGTGGAAAACCACAGGGGCCACGGGGAGTCAGATGCCCCCTCCGCTTTGCAGGCACTGCCAGACCAAAGCAGCCCAACTATTCCTACCAAGTGGACCACAAGAGTACATCCAAGGCCAATATCTGACCCCCTCCCTCCAGCCCTCGCCCTGCTTCCCCCAAGTCAGATAACTGAGGCACCAAGCTTTGAGAAGGGGGTGCAAGTCTCTGGCAGGGTGAAGAGCCCTCCCGTCTCCTTCCCAAGCTGGGAAAGTGCTAAGTATGGTTTGGGAAGGAGCCAGGAGGAACCTAGGACCCTGTCAGAGCCCTCACACCTCCTTTCCAAAGCCCAGCATCTCACTTACCTGGCTTTGGGAAGGCAGCGTGAGGCCTGCGGAGGAAGGCATTGTATACTTCTGAGGGCTGCCAAAAATGGTCCTTGGGGCATGTTTTGGACCACCCTGTGTTAAGACAGTCACCATGCTTCCCAAACTATTCCATTCCCCTCTCCAAGTTAATACAGGAGGCTTGATATGTTTGCCATGGTATCATAGAAGTGTAGACTTGGAAGGTACCCTGAGGGCCATCTAGCCCAACTCCCTGCAATACATGAATTCCAATTAAAGCATCCATGAGAGATGGTCATCCAACCTGCTTGAAACCTTCAAGGAAGGACAGTCCACCACCTCCCAAAGGTGTCTGTTTCACTATCGAATAGCTCTTACTGTCCAAAAGTTCTTCCTGATGTTTAGTTGGAATCTCTTTTCTTGTAACTTGAATCCATTGGTTCAGGTCCCACTATCTGAAGGAGAAGAAAACAAGCTTGCTCCATCTACTTCCATGTAACAGTTTTTTTTATACTGTATATTTGAAGGTGGATGTGAAATCATCTCTCAGTCTCCACTTGTCCAGGATTATCATACCCAACTCCCACAACCATTCCTCATAAGGCTTATCTTTGTCGCCCTCCTCTGCACATGTTCCAGTTTGCCAATATCCTTCTTAGTGGCCCCCAGAACTGGACACAGTATTCCAGGTGCACTAAAGGAGCTTGTAGATGTCCTCTCAGAACCTCCGTCTATAATCTTGGAGAATTCTTGGAGAACAGGTGTGGTCCTTTCAGACTAGAGGTGGGCAAATATTGCCCCCATCGTCAAAAAGGAGGGGGGAGCACCTGGTTGGCCACTGTAAGAACAGGATATTGGACTAGTTGGGTCATTGGCCTGATCCAGCAGAGCTCTTCTTGTTTTATTAGGAAGAGGAGGGAAAATGTGTCTTTAGATGTGATTCCTGAATTGCAGGGGGTTAGACTAGATAACCCTTGGGGTACCTTCCAACTCCACAGTTTTATTATTCTATTCTTTTATGTTAGAGCACTTTCTCTCTACAAAGCTTCTAGTTTCCCAGGCCAGCACTTTGACCTCTTTTCCCCAGAAAACTATACAAAAATGGGGCAAAACTGAGAAACCGTCAATACAGAAATATGCAAGAGAATTGAGCTAATCGCCTCAGATGCCTTCAATCCAAACACACTTTTTCTTCCAGGAGATCCATTAGTTGCATCTCTGAATACAAAACACTTCTGTGATGGCTCTGATGCGAGAACAAGCCCTGTGCCCTTTTCCTGAGATCCTCCGCTGCCTAATTTCAAAATAATATTGTTCTCTGTTAATGATCAATCGCAATTACTAAGTCATTTATATCCAATAAAGGCTGCCGCAGGAGGTCCGCGCAGTGATGCCTGGGTAAATTCGCACCCTGGCAATGGCTTAATAAAGCATTATGATAAGCAATCATGTTGCTGGTAGGAGCACAAGTCTTAGGTGCTAATTGAAGCAATCCAGCAAAATGTCAATGACTTTTTTCCCCTTCCTCGAGCCTATGAAATATTCATTAAAATCAGGCATTTGCATGAGAGGCAAATTGTTTATTTATACCTTTTTATTGGGCTTTTCTAGGAGGTTGCAGGAATGCACAGCATTTGGGATGCTTTCGGTTTTGTATGTCAAGCGCCTTTTTCAAGTTGTACATATCACTATTTCCCCATTTCTTTGGGGGAAAGGACTGTGCCTCTGGGTTGCATGCAGAGAATTCCAGGTTCAATTCCCAATGGCCCCTCCAGGTAAGCTTGAGACCGTCCCATGCCTGAAACCCTGGACAGCTGCTGCCAGTCCGTGTTGACAACTCTGAGCTAGATGGACCAATGGGTCTGATTCAAAAGAAGTCAGATTCTTAGTTTGCTATTTAAATCAAGCCTATTCAGAATCATCAGGACTAGAATCTTAATGTCTAGGGGAAGGGATGTGGCTCAGCAGTGGACCATCTGCTGCGCCCGAAACCCTGGAGAGCCACTGCCAGTCAGAGTAGGCCCTACTGACTTAGATGGACCAATGGTCTGACTCAGGATAGCATAGTTTCTTTTGTTGCTATTTAAATCAAGTCTTTAATCAGAACCGTGAGGACCAGAATCTTACTTTGTTTTCAGGGGAAGGGCCATAGCACAGTGGTAGAGTGGGAGGTTCTAGGTACAATCCCCCATAGTATCTCCAGATAGGGCTGGGACAATCAACTTCTTGAACAATACTGAGTCTTTAGGGACCAAGGGTCTCCTCCAGTGTAATGCAAGTTCCAATGTTACTGTGATCACCCAACCTGGGATAGAGTTTGGAGGGCCAGGAAAGTGTAAGGTAACTGCAGTGAGATTTGACTCAGTATGTCAACTGGGATAATGGAGGAACAAACAGAAGTAGGAAAGGTCAAGTTTACGATGGCACACACAAAAAAAAAACCAGACACCCCTATTAATGTAGGCCTCCATGTCAGGCAGCCTTTTTAGGATGGGATGGATGCCAGCAAAATCCTCATATGCAATTTTCCATCACTAGTAACATTTCCATGAAAAGCACGGCACTTTCCTGCTGCCCTATACTTTAAAAGTGTATAATTGTAACCAAATATAATGGACTATTGGGCTTTCATAACAACTTTCTCCACATATTTGTCAAATCCTTTTAAACTATTAGGTGGGGGCGGGGAGGGGGAGAGAGAGATGATGTCAGAGGCCAGGGTAAAGAGGTGTGCTTCCAGCACAAGGTGAAAGCTATGCAATGAAGGTAACAGGCACATCTCTGCAGGGAGGGAATTCCACAGCTTAGGGACTGCCACAGAGAAGGCCTTTTTCCCTGAGTTGCCAAATTTCTGAGGGCAGCAGAATAACCAACAGGACCCCCACTACCAAGCTTAACACTGCATTGAAGGAGGTGGGTCATCAGACAGCCACTACATGAAGCTACTGATAGCAGGTGTCATAAGGGCCACGGAATAATTGAGGAGCCTTCACTACCCTAAACTCTGTATGGACAAAGTCATTGGCAGATCCCTGCAATCTAGTGCTTTCTTGTTATTTCAGATTGGCTTTGTGTGATCAAAGTGCAATTGCTGGGCTCAGCTGTTGGGGGCAGTAAAGTGCTGTTAAGAGCTCCTGTGCTTTTAATTAAAAGCTTCCACCTTGCTGATTCTGTCCCATTTATTGCTTCCTGGGTAAAGAAGTAATAAATTGCCTCTTAATTCCTCAGCTTCTGTTCCATTCAGGGGGTGGAGGTAGTAATTACTATTTTCTTTCCACTGTTTTCTTTTCTTATAGCTGCTGATACCGTGTTTTTTGTGCCATCCGCTACTAGTGGAATTAAAACAGTTCCAGGCCATTTAAAATCTCAGCCGACAGTTTACGTGTTATTGTCTTTTAATGCTTTAATTGCTTGACTGTGTTTTTTATTGCTACTTAATTGATTATTGGCTATTGATTTTTTTTAAGGTTTAATTTTGTGAGCTGTGCTTGAGTGCAGACATGTTGCAAACAAAACACACTGCTCTTGCAGCACAGGGGAGCCAGTAAACAATGTGCAGGAAAGAGAAACACCCAATAGTGTCGATATTTATCATTCTTCTCAGCTGCTCATTTTTCCAGCCTTCAGCCCAGTTTGCCAAATGTCTGCATTGTTTGCAAAAGGAATTTAAGAGTCCTCACAAAAATTCATCATGGATTTGTAGAGTTGGAAGGGATTCCCAAGTATCATCTAGCCCAGCCCCCTGAAATGCAGGAATCTCGCCTGAAGCATCCGTGACAGATGGCCATGTAACCTCTGCTTTAAAACCTCCATTGTAGGAGAGTCCACTACCTTCCAAGGGAGTCCATTCCACTGTCAGGCTGCAGCTCTTACTGTCAGAAAATTCTCCCTAATGTTTAGCTGTAATCTGCTTTCTTGTCATTTGAATCCATTGGTTCAAGTCCTCCCTGCTGGAGTGAATTGTGAAGAAAAGAGCTGCCTTCCAGTTTGCGTACTGTTTCCAGGAAGTGAGAGAGGCCAGGATGAAAACCAGAACCAAACTTCCTCCCTACCCCCCCCCCCCCACCTTCACACAGTCTTTTATGGTAGGATGCTGAGTTGAGCCACAGTGGTCTCTCTTTTCCTGTGTCCTCCTAGAATGCTTTGAGAAAATCAAATAAAATTGACAAGCAGGCACCTGATCAAAATTAAATAATGACAAGGACTTGGCTGCATCCCATGTTATTGCTGGCAGCAGCATGACAGGCATCATTAGACAGAGAGAGAATGTGGGTTTTTTTCATGAGTCAAAGCTGCAAATGATCAAATCCCAAAGCTCGGTTGTAAGAGCTAGACAGTACACTGCGGATTGAATGGAGGGGTTAAAGAAAAGCCCTACAGGTGTTTTTAGATGTCTATAAAGAAGTGCTGTTGGTAGCTAGCTGGCCAAACTATGACCCCTGTGGACCCTCCTCCTTGCTCCGCTGCCAAGGCTTCTCTGTGTGGGGTGCTGCTCAAAACGAAGCCCTGGATCAATAAAGCCTTTTCCAAACAGGGAAATCAATGCCAATGGCGCAGTTTGAGAAAGCAGCCTGGTGATCACAAAGCTATGTTTGGCGTGCCCCAGGCAGCAGGAACATGGTCTCATTTTAAGCCAGGGCATTTGTAAGAGGCCTCCCCCACAACACAATGCCCTGGCTCCTGAGAACTGGGGGGGGGGGTTATTTTAAAAAATGCAGAGAAATTGCAGCACATTGATCTCAATGGCAGGGGTAAATGATGGCAGAAAAGGGGGTGGGAGACGGGAGGAGAAGCACTGCAGGGGATTGGACAGGATTACTCTTGTGGCCCCTTCCAGCTCTGCAATTATAGGATTATATATACATGTTCCCCTCTAGTTAAAACTTGTAAACGCTTGGGGAGAAGACAGATGGCAAATCCATCCAGAGAGTTCAGATTTCCATATAAAGTAAAGGAGGTGGGAGACAGAGACAGAGAGTCCCCTGTGGCCCTGTATGTTGGTGGTCCCCATGGGGCAACTGCGCTGCAGCAACGCAGGTTATTAGGAGGGCATCTCTCTCCAAGAGAGACCTTCCCAAGCACCCCATTGGGCGCCATTGCCACGGACACCAGAGCTGTTAATCTCGCAATGCCCTCCTGGTGCTTTATGTCAGCAGTGAGAGAAAAGCTCTTCAGAGATTTACTAAGAATGTTGGCAAGGAAAGGTCTGTGAATAAAAGCTATTAAGGCCCGGCATCATGCATCTAGGTATTGGATTCTGGAGCAAGGTACTCCCGGCTGCCTGTTATTTGTCCTCTGGAAATAGCCGTCTCTTTCTGGTCACAAACTGCATTATGATTCTTTAAATTGAGTTAACGGCTCAATGGATGGGATGGGGCTCAAAATATCCGTCGCAGATGAGTTCCATGAGGCTGAGCATTTGGAAGCTCAGGCAAGAGGGGAAATTATTATTGGAACTTAAAACATAAGACAAGTAGTGCTGGATCAGGCCAGAGGTCCAACTGTTCTGGCATGCTTTTCTCAAAGTGGCCGACCTAGAAGCCAACTCCAGGGGCTGAAGGTGCTTGGGCACCGACAATAATATAATTGTGGGGGCCAGGCACCCAAAAAGTCAATAAAAAGGCCGGCAAGGAGAGAAGCAGTTCAGCTCTGTCCTCCGCAGCCAGCTAGCGAGGCATCTTTTTCTGGGTGGTGGGGCTCAGGTGTCCGAGTCTGAATCCCTCACTGTGGAAAAGGGTGCCTTGCTGGTGCTGGCTATATGACGTCACACACACTAAGTGCAGGTGTGTGGGTGTGGGTGAGATGTTGCACATCCACGTGCGGTGGCGGTCACCCACAACCCTGAGGGCAAGATGGCGCCCCTGGTGGCCAACCTGATGGCCCCATGGGAAGCCTGCAAGCAGGACCTGAGCATCACAGCAGCAACGCTCTCCCTCACTTTTGATTTGCAGCAACTAGTATTCAGAGTCATACTGCCTCTGGGAGTGGAGCTGGAATATAAGGAGAGCCTGGCTACTAGATGAAGCCAAAGGGGACCCACTTTGTCCAGCATCCTGTTCTTACAGTGGCCAACAAGATGCCTCTTATGGGAAGCCCAGAAGCAGGATATGAGTGCACCAGCAACTCTGCTCTTGAAGTTTCCAGCAACTGGCATCCAGAAGCAACTAGCAAGGTACAGCATGGCCAATACTTTACACATACACTACACATCTCTCCATCCTTCATCCAGGTTAAGCAAGAGGTACCATCATGGTTCCAAGACACTCAAGGAGGAACATGGCCCAGGGAGGGTTTGAGGGCCAGGCAGAGAGAGCCAGAGGGTTATGTTTGGCCCCTGGGACTGAGATTCTGTAGCCTTGTTCCAAAGCTTCCTGGGCAAGCTAGAATGTGGGCTGAGGAGGGCAACCAAGATGATAAAGGGTCTAGAAACTGATTCTTATGAAGAATGGTTGAGGGAGTTGGGTATATTTAGCTTGCAGAAGACGAGACTGAGAGGTGATATGAGAGCCATCTTTTGATGATATCTGAAGGCCATCTTCCATCGCGTGGAAGATGGAGCAAGCTTGTTTTCTGCTGCTTCAGAGGTTTGCATCCTAACCAATGGATTCAAATGACAAGAAAGGAGATTCCAACTAGGAATACCTTTCTGACAGTAAGAGCAGACGGTAAGGAGAACGAACTCCCTCGGAAGGTGGTGGACTCTCCTTCATTGGAGGTTTTTAAGCAGAGGCTGGATGGTCATCTGTCAAGGACTCTTTAGCTGTGATTCATCATTGCAGGGGGTTGGACAGACTAGATGGCCCTCAAGATCTCTTCCAACTAATTATACAACATCATCTTAAAAAGCAGAGACATCACCTTACCGACAAAGGTCCATATAGTTAAAGCTATGGTTTTCCCAGTAGTGATGTATGGAAGTGAGAGCTGGACCATAAAGAAGGCTGATTGCCGAAGAATTGATGCTTTTGAATTATGGTGCTGGAGGAGACTCTTGAGAGTCCCATGGACTGCAAGAAGATCAAACCTATCCATTCTGAAGGAAATCAGCCCTGAGTGCTCACTGAAAGGACAGATCCTGAAGCTGAGGCTCCAATACTTTGGCCACCTCATGAGAAGAGAATACTCCCTGGAAAAGACCTTGATGTTGGGAAAGATTGAGGGCACAAGGAGAAGGGGACGGAGGACTTCCGGGAGGCAAGATGGCGTGCGGCACGGATTCGCAAAGCTCCTGAGAGCGAGCAACGTGTCCGCGCCATCCGACCAGCCCCCGGACCACCGGAGCCGCCGAAACTGCTGCCGCCGTGTCGCGGGCGCCGAGAGAGCCCGGTGGACCAACCGGGGAGCCGCTGGAAGACCCCCGACGACCTCACCGGGCTAGGGACGTGGGCGCCCGGCCAGCGGCCGGCAAAAGTCCAAGGCCTCGAAGTCCGGGATCACCCTCCGCGTCGCGGTAGCCGCGCGGGTGTCAGAGGCTCCCGGCGGACCAGGCGGGGAGCCGCTGAGGCCCCCCGCGGGCCCGCCGGACCGAAGCCGACGCCACCGGACCAACGACCTGCCGGAGCTACGAGGCCCAGCTGAGACCGCTCACCTCGTGGCGATCCGGAGAAGGCCGGCCTTGAAACAACAGCTGCCGCCGCCATCCCAGCAAGGGAGAAGAGGGGGAAGGAAACCCCCCGAAAAGAAGGACGGGCCCGATCCCACCGCTCCTGCTCCGCCGCCGCCGCCGCTGCAGCCACCCCCAAGGACTCGGGGGGTCGGGAGACTCAGGTGCGAAAGCTGGGTGCGGAGGGGCAAGGGTAGGGTCGCGACCGAGGCCGCGAGCGAACACGCGGCCGAGCCTAGGCCCGGCCTGAGCCCACTCCACCTTAGCCTAGTGTGCCAGAAGCAGGCCCGGAGGGAGGCCCACTGGAAAAGACCTCTTTTATTATTAATGTTTTTAAACATTTTTAAATATTTTTAAAGTATTTTTTACAACTTCCTTTTTCAATTTTTTTTTCTTCCCTCTTCAATTTTAACATATATAATTCCAACTCCTTTTTCCCCCCCAACATATTCTCTCATATTTTTTCCTTTTTTTTTTCTTTTTTCAAACATATTTTTTCTCTTTTTAAAATAATTTTTTTTTTCTTTCACCATCATTCATATATATCCCTCTTCCCCCCCTTTTTTAAGGAAGGATACAGCCATTCACTGCCCACAACCTCGCTCTTTAAACCTCCTCTTCTCTCTCTCCCCCCCCCCTTTTTTTTTCCTTTTCTTCTTTTCCTCTTTCCCCTTCCCTTGTCTCATTTCCAGTTCCACCTCCATTTCTCCTTTATAAAGGGAGAACAATAAACCTTGCACCCTTCCCTACTTTATCTTATTTTAATTCACTCTTGCTAGCCTGCTCTTGCCTGTTTGCCTAATTTTTTTTTTTTTGTTATCTATTCTGTTTTCATTACTACTGTTACCTCTACCTCCATCTTCACCCTTACCCTTCTACTTTCATCTCTCTAATCCCCCTTTGAGCGAGCACGCGATTGAGCCCTGGCCCAGCCTGAGCCCACCTCACCACAGTCCAGCGAGCCAGAAGCAGGCCGGAGCCCAGAGGGAGGCCCTCTGAAAAAGACCTCTTTCAGTATTTTTAAAATATTTTTCATAATTTTTTTTCCCTCCCTCTTAGCACATACAATTTTTTTTTCTCAAACATATTCACACACACACACACACATATATACACACACACACACATACATACACTAACAAAAATATATTCTTCCTCTTTTTAAAATATTTTTTTTTTCCACTATTTTTTCGCTAATTTTTTGCTACCTGCTCTATTATCACAACTACTGCTACTTCTACCCCCATTTTCACCCTTACCCTTCTGTTTTCACTTCTCTAATTCCCCTTGGTTCTTCCTCCCTCCCCAAAGCAACACCTTTACACCACTAATATCACATCACCCCCCACTTCGTTACAAGTACCCAACCCTCCCCCTTTACTCAGCTCTTCCTTAGCACACCCACCCACCCCACTTCTCACCCCCATGCAGATTTGACCATTTTATTTTACTTAATTGTTTAAAGCCACCCCATACCTACCCCTACCACCTTACTTTTTAAAAGGGGACCACTGCCGCTGAAACCTCCCCTCACTTGATCTACGGCTATCACCCCTACCCCCTCCACATACCTTTAAATACACTGTTCTCCGCCCCAGCCCCAACTCCTCAACTTGTACCCCATTTTAAGTTTGTTTGTTTCCCACTCCCTCCCCTTAACCCCTAAATCTACACACCCATACCTCCCCACCCCCTTCAATAACAACCCCCCTGCAAACCCTACCTCGTACCAAACCAAAAATCACCAACAAAAGATATTATCAGTGCGACTACTCCACCTCCTCCCTCTCTCTCCCCCCTTCCTTCTTTTCACTCCCTCTTTCCCTCCCTCTCCCTCCTTCTCACCCCCTATCCCCCCCTCCCCTCCACCCCCTAGCTACTCTCCAACCCCCCAACCCCTGTTTTTCTTTCTTGCTCCTAAACCCCTTCCTCCCTCATCCCTCCCACCCCTGACCACTATACTACCGCGCCTGATTTGCCCTAAAACAGTACTCTGCCAGCCTTAATTCTTTTAAGCACAACCCAGACAAGACACAAATGACCGCCTAATCCAGACGCTCTGAACCGCCACCAACCAATAACGCCTGAACAATCCAGCGACAAACAGCAATCAGGAACCACCAACACCACTACCTCTAACCACAACACACCATACCTCAAGAGGTCACCAAGCAGACCTTGAATCAAAGCCACAAGGGAGAACGAGACGACACCAGCCAGGGAAATGGCGAACAGCACTGAGACCATAACACCCCCTCAAGGTGACGACCACCCAACAACAAATCCAGAGCCGAGGGAAATGGAAGCAAAACTAACAGAGAGAATAACAAAAAGACTAACAAAACAATTAGCAAAACAACTGGAGGAAACAGTAGCCCCCCTACGGGCACTTATCGACGAACTAACCTCCAAGATGGTAGCCTTAGAGAATAAAAACCAAATACAGGAAAAAATAATTGAGCAACAACAGGAGGAAAACGCACACTTGAAAAAGAAACTGGTCGAACTGGAGACAGAAAACGAAGAATTGAGAATCAAACAAGCGGACCTTGAAGATCGCAGTAGACGCTGCAATATCCGCTTCCGCAACTTCCCCGAAAGAGCAGAGGAAAGAGGTCCAACAGAACTAATTGTTAACTGGTTGAAGGACACTATCCCAAATCTACAACTTGAGGCAAACGACCTGGAGAGGGCCCACAGAGCCCTAAAACCCATGCCGAATCCCGACGCCCCCCCAAGGGACATCATCGTGCGCTTCGCACGTTACAAAAAGAAAGAGGAGATATGGAATTACCTCAAAACCTCAACTAACCTCCAATACAAAAACAACCACATATTGGCCTTACAAGACCTGTCCCAGGACACCCTGAATCGGAGAAAAATGCTACGCCCATGCACCCGAAGTCTCCAAGAAGCAGAGATCAGATACCGATGGGGCTTCCCCTTCCGCCTCATTGTAACAAACAAGACAACACAGTACACAGCTACTAACAAAACTGAAGCCCAGCAACTACTGAAGAACCTCGGACTCAACACCCCACCGGAATGGCTTCAAGATGACCCACCAAGCGACAGCCAAGACCAAGACAACGAAACGACAGCAAATAACTGGACGAAAGTACAGAACAACAGGAAGAAAAAGAAGATACAAAGGCAACACAACGCACGCCAAAACAACGCACGCCAGTTCAACCAAACACCGTCACGCACAGAACTATTCGGCCGAGCATATGACACAAGAAGCAGGGTCAACGAAACCAACACGACACAGAGGAACGACCATACTACCACAACAACCGCAACTAAGTGAAGCAACCGGAAAACATCCCAAACTGAAGGACTGGTGATTCCCCCCTTCCCCCACCCCCTCCCCCCACCCCCATAAGGCCATAAACATAGCTAACACCAGCTACTCCACCCCCCCAGCCCCACACCCTCACGGAAACTGCCACTCCAACACCAGTCCTAACACCCTCAACCACAACCCACACCCCTACCATCCTCCCCAATCCACACTAAGGAAAAATAACAACCGTAACATTCATAACACAACTTACATTCAGGCTAAAAGATGACACATAACCAGCACAATGGTGGCACCAGAGCGTACCAACACCCGCACCCACACCCCAACATAACAACAATGTTGCTATTAACATTAGCAACATTGTTCCTAACTCTTACACCCAACATGCATGCCACAAGGATGCTTTACACAGTCTCGCTGATCACCCCCCATCGTAAACGACAAGGGGGAAGGCCTGTCTCTGAACATGGCCCCCCACGTCAGCCGAGACCCAGGGCCAACTGGCCAAAGGCCGGATGGCCCAAAATACCCCGAACGAACACCTATATAAATACATATAGGGAATTCTCTACAACCTCCCCCCTACTCTTTAACCCAAATCTAACTCCAACCCCATTAGCCCCCCACCCACCACCCCCTAGGTCAGTGCAACCTCAACAGTTCAGTAAACAGCATGAAGTGAGAGACACAGGACAACCCGAATGGGTTGGCAAGGAATCGCTCCATATAATAGACAAACATGACGGATAGCTTAAAAGCAATTACACTAAATGTAAGGGGGCTGGGAAATCCCATCAAAAGAAAGCGCATCACCTCATACATAAATACCATGAAACCACACATCGCCTTCCTACAAGAAATACACAACCCCCCCAAAAGGAACAGACTACTGAGCGACCCCCGCTTCAGCCAACAGTGGGTGGCACAGGGCTCAGGTAAGGCCCGCGGAGTAGCCGTAATACTTCATAGAGACCTAAACTTCAAAGCCACAACAGTCCTAAAGGACAAAAGAGGCAGATTCATCTTCATCAAAGGAACAATAGATGGCAAAACTAAACTGACAATTGGCTCTATATATGCCCCAAACTCGAAACAACTAGAATTCTTCCAGAAGACACTGAACAAGTTCCTCTCCTTCTCGGAAGGGGAAGCAATCCTAGGAGGTGACCTCAACCTAAATATAAAAGGCATATCCCTGAAAAACACTCAACCCACAACCCCAGGGGCAACCTTCCTTCATGGGAAACCCCCAACAACGAGGGACCCTTACAAGTTACTAAAACTATTAAAAAACAGAGGCCTCTATGACATTTGGAGTGAGCTGCACCCAGGAGACACCACCCACACATTCCAATCTGGACGTCACGGCACAACGTCCAGATTGGACAGCATTCTACTCTCACAGAGCCTGATTCCCCTGGTGGAATCATCTAACATAGGCAACATTAAAATAACAGACCACGCCCCAGTAGAAGTCACCATTAAAATAGGAGAGAGAACACACAGTACTCCATCATGGTCCTTCAGCCCCATCCTAACCACAAACAAACAAATCAGAGAAAATCTTACAAAGACCCTCCAAAACTATTTCAAAGAAAATGATGTAGACAACACAGCGACCCCCCTCCTATGGGACGCAATGAAAGCGGTCACCAGAGGAGCATGCATAAAAGAGAAAACATTCCTCAAAAAACAAACCTCCACACAGATTAGTAAAATGGAACAAGACATTACCGCCCTCACATCACGCTACAAACAAACAGGAGCCAAAAAACTCCTTAAACTTATAGAACAAAAAAGAAGAGAAATAGACTCCCTAGAAATTAACAAAACAATGATCAGTATTCTATATTCTAAACAACGCTTCTATGAACACGGAGGGAAGAACTCCAGACTATTAGCAAATAGATGTAGGAAACGAACACTCAAAACAAAAATACACTGCATCACCAAAAAGGACGGCAACATAACATTCTCCCCCAGAGAAATAACCTCAGAATTTGCAGAATTCTACTCCAACCTATACACTTCCTGTAATCCACCCGAGAAGGAAATCCAAAAATTCCTAGCAGGACTGACCATGCCTAACCTAACAGATGAGGAACGGGAATTCATGGACAGTCCTATCACCCCAGTGGAAATAGACACGGTCCTGAAAAACTTGAAACCACACAAAGCCCCGGGCCCAGACGGCTTCACTGCAGAATTCTATAAAAAATTCAAAGAACCCCTGCTGCCCTACATGACACGCCTGTTTAACGACATCATGAAAGGGGGGCCCATCCCCAAAACATGGAACCATTCCAAAATAGTATCCATCCCAAAACCTTTGAAGGACAATCTCAAAGTAGAATCATACCGCCCGATTTCACTAATAAACCAAGACTACAAAATATTCACAACAATCCTGGCCAATCGCCTAAAAACTTTCTTAGGTAAGTTAATAGCCCCAGACCAGACCGGCTTTGTCCCCGGTCGCAATATCACGGACCCCATCAGGAAACTACTGAACCTAATTGAACACAGCAAGGCAACTAAACTCCCATTGACAATTATGTCCTTAGACATCCTCAAAGCCTTTGATTGCCTAGAATGGAAATACCTATTAGCAGTACTAACTAACATGAAATTTGGCCCCAACTTCCTACAAACCCTCAAACAAATATACTCCCAAGCCTCGGCTAAATGCAGAATTAATAACATGGACTCGAACACCATAGCAATCCAAAGAGGCACAAAGCAAGGATGCCCATTATCTCCCTTCCTATTCATTCTGGCTCTAGAGCCCCTAGCAATCCGAATGCGAGCGTCCACAGACATCAAGGGAGTGGAAATAAAAGGCAGAACATACAAACTAGGGCTCTTCGCAGACGACCTAATGATCACAACATCAGACCCCTTAAACACAGCGATCTCCCTAATCAGAGAACTCAACACATTTGCAGTGGTGTCTGGCCTACAAGTAAACTTTGCAAAATCAGAAGCCATGTGCTTCCACACCCCTCCTCACACCCAGAAAGAACTCACTAATATCACTAAGATAAAACTCTGTCATACCAAGTTCAGATACCTAGGGGTACAAATAACCAAAAACCTCAACAAATTATACCTGCACAACTATAAACCCCTGTGGCAGCAAATAAACAAAGACCTAAAGAGATGGAGCAATATGAACTTCACCCTCTCAGATAAAATGGCCATGATCAAAATGATCACTCTCCCAAAATTAACCTACTTATTCCAAACCCTCCCAATCTGGATCCCCCCAACCCAACTTCGCAGATGGCAGAAAAAACTATACTCTTTTATCTTCTCGCATAAAAAACCAAGAATAAGCACCAAATACCTGCACCTTCCCACCTCACAAGGAGGATGGGGAATCCCCAACATAGAAACATATTATAGAGCCAACCAAATACGACATATAATCCCATATATACTGGAAGATGAAACAAAACAATGGATACACTTAGAAAGGGACACGATTGATAGTATTTGCACCTCAGCATACCCACTCCTCCCAAACAAACTAAGGAAGATTCCCGCAACACTAAACAGGTACACACAAACCATGTTCAAAGCATGGAAAACAGAGACAGACAAATTATCCCCAACCTCATCCCCACTAATCCCCCTGGCTTACCATCCGCTATTCCACCATGCAGCACAAAACCTCCAGATAAAAACCTGGCAGACCAAAGGCTTATATCGCCTAATAGACTTTTATAAAAACAACCAACCTATGACAACACAAGAAATACAGGACAAACTAGAAGACATCCAAATATCCTGGTTAGCACAACACCAACTACATGCCCTCTTAAACAATCCAGTTGTAAAATCAGCAGCGACCAGACCCCTAACTACCTTTGAAAACCTCATCCTGACGACGAAGGGACAGGGCAAAGGGATGGTATCTGCAATATATAAAATACTGCTCCAAAACCCCACGAGCCCCCTAGACACAATCAAAAGACAATGGGAAGACGACATAGGCTATGAAATTAATCCCGCCCAATGGACCAAAATGTGGTCTAAACCCCCCTTTAAATCCATATCAGCAAAAAGAAAAGAACTCACTCTGAAAATCATCTACAGGTGGTACCTAACACCACGGAAACTAGCGATAATACGCCCAGGAACATCACCAAAATGCTGGAGAGGATGCACCTCAACAGGCACATACTTCCACATGTGGTGGGAGTGCCCCAAAATCCAACTATTCTGGAAAACAACCATAAGAGAAATAGGTAAAATAACCCAACAAACTTTAGAATTCACCCCAGAACTGGCCTTGCTAAACATCTTCCAGGACAATAACGCGCACCTACATCACAAAGAACTCATAACCCACTTACTCTCAGCAACCAGAAGCACCATAACCAGACACTGGAAAGACCTGTCAGGAATAAACATGGACCATTGGTACCAAATAGTATGGGAAACAGCCCTACTAGAAAAATTAACCAATAAGTTGAAACTGACACGGGGACAAATAGAAGGGGATGGCTTCACCCCGGTATGGTTCCCCTTTATCACATACACAGCCCAACAAGATAACGACAAAAACCCACCAACAGCATACAAATCCATATGGTTAACCTGACCCACAACACTCACCCCCTTGCTCACAAACAAAACAAAGACCACCACAGCTAACCACAAAGGAACAACCATATCCTAGGCCAACCCCAGCATCTCTCACCAACAAAGGAAAACAAGCGAACAACAGAGAACCTATGCAAATGTCGCTGACAAGAAAAAACCCACCCCACCCACCCTCCCCCCACCCACTATCCTTCCCCTCCCCTCACCAATGTCTCAACAAACAAAACTGAAATTGTAACAATCTTAAGAGAGACATTGCTCTCATCTCTGTAAACCAAGAAAATCCTTAATAAAAATGATTTAAAAAAAAAAAAAAAAAAACAAGGAGAAGGGGACGACAGAGGACGAGATGGTTGGACAGTGTTCTCGAAGCCACCAAAATGAGTCTGACCAAACTGCGGGAGGCAGTGCAAGACAGGAGTGCCTGGCATGCTCTGGTCCATGGGGTCACGAAGAGTCGGACACGACTAAACGACTAAACAACAACATGATGCTATGATTGAAGCACATACACTTTAGAGCACATCTCTCCTTGCAAGAGGATGTTCCTTTGACTTTGTCATGACTTTCTCTGGTGTCCTTTTCTATTTTTAAATTCAAGGATGCCAACTAAAATAAATTACTATGTTTCTGTTAAGTCTTTTTTTTAAATATATATACATTGAGCTGGGTCCTTAAACTGTTGAATTCTTTGCAATCTGCCAGGAGCAAGCGAATGCCAAGGGCAAACCTCCTGCATTCTACACCACGCCCCCCCCCACAGCATTACATCTTCTCTGCTGCAACAGTCCTTACCTCCACATTGTGTTCTGCTCCTCAATGACAAACCGCAACAAACAGGCAGTGCTGCCTCTCAGTGGCGCCTGTCAGAATCTCCTTGTAGGTTTTACACATTGCTTGCTTGCTGCGGGGATACCAATCACATTTTTCTCTGGGTGGCTTTTGAAGCATCAAAGCAGTGGCTACCAACCCTGATGGCTGTGTTCTGCCTCCCCTGTTGGAGTCCATGTGGCTCTGGATGCCAGTTGTTGAGAATCGGACGTGGGAAGAGTTGCTGCTGCATTCAGGCCCTGCTTTGGGTTTCCCGTTGGGGCATCTGGCCGGCCATTGTGAGAACAGGATGCTGGACGAGATGGGGTTTTGGTACAAAACAGCAGAGCTCTCCATATGGAAGTTCACTGTGGGAGCAGAAGCTCAGGTTGACATCATGAGAACAAGATGCTGGACCAGATCCCCCCTTTGGGCCTGATCCAGCAGCCAGGTTTGTCTGATGTTACACCTCTCCTGTCATAGATAGTATACCTGTGGATACTGCTTGCTGGGAATCACAGATAGGCCGAGTTGCTAATGCACTTGGGTCCCACTTTTGGCCACTTTCTTACGTTCTTAGGTTTAATGAGAACACCTGCCTAATGTCACTAGGTGCGGAGTTTCAAAGTGCAAGTGTTGCCACAGTGAATGAATGATTCCTTACAAATTTGAATCCATTCATTTAGAGGATAGGACCTGAACCAAATGGATTCAAATTATAAGAAAGGACATTGCGACTAAACATTAGGAAGGTTGGAGATTTTTAAATAGAGGTTTGGTTGCCATTTGTCAGGGATCCTTTCACTGTGATTTCTGCATTGCAGGAGGTTGGACTGGATTACCCATGGAGTCATTTCCAACTCTATGAAATGCAAAACAAACACTGTGTTGCCCTGTAGAAAAGTCTGACACTTTGGACTGAGCTCACAAAGGCACTGGCATCTGGGGCAACTAGGGCAGCATTAGTGCAATGTGTCCGGAACTCTTCCAACATTGTTAAAGAGCAGAGCTGAGCCACTGCAAGCCCCAAAGTAATCCTCAGGGTAACCTGCATCAATCTTTCAGGCCCTATGCTGCACCCATACAGCAAAAAAGCTCCTGTCAGGTTACATAATGGCACATTACAAAATCAAAGCCATCAAATTGGTGCTACCCGGCAGAGGCTCTTCTGGGGGCCGGTGATGAAAGATTCCCACACAAAAAAAACAGAGAAGACATTAATAAGCTGTTTGTTCTTGCTAACACACAAATAATCCTACAGGAGAATCCTCCAGACCTCTCTCTGCTTCTATAATATGAGAAAACCCTGCCCAGGGAAGGCAGGGGGCCTCCAGGAGGGAAGGGTCTGCTTCCAAGTGTTCATGGGCTGAGCAAAAGGCAGCTGGGAAATTTTTTCCTGCTAGGTGATTTTAAATCTAAGAACGTAAGAAGAGCCTGCAGGATCAGGTCAATGGCTCATCTAGTCCAGCATTTTCTTCTCACAGTAGCCCACCAGGTGCATCTCTTGAGAAACCCACCAGCAGGATTCAAGCACATACACACTCTCCCCTCCTCTGGCTTTCAGCAGCTAGTGCTCAGGGGCATTACTGCCTCTGACCATGGAGGTGGAGCACAGCCACTGACAGCCCTCTCCTCCATGAATTTGTCTAATCTTCTTTTAAAGCACCCATGTTGGTGGTCATCACTGCCTCCTATGGGAGCAAGTTCCATAGTTTTAACTATGCACTGTGGGGAGGACTTTCTTTCAGCTGTCCTGAATCCATGAGTCAACAGTGTGATGTAGCAGCTAAAAAAGTCAATGCAATTCTGGGCTGCATCAATAGGAGTATAGCATCTAGATCAAGGGAAGTAACAGTACCACTGTATTCTGCTCTGGTCAGATCTCACCTGGAGTACTGTGTTCAGTTCTGGGCACCACAGTTCAAGAAGGATACTGACAAGCTAGAACGTGTCCAGAGGAGGGCAAGCAAAATGGCCAAAGGCCTGGAAACGATGCCTTATGAGGAACGGCTTAGAGAGCTGGGCATGTTTAGCCTGGAGAAGAGAAATTTAAGGGGTGATATGATAGCCATGTTCAAATATATTAAAGGATGCCATATAGAGGAGGGAGAAAGGTTGTTTTCTGCTAGCTCCAGAGAAGCAGACACGGAGCAATGGATTCAAACTACAAGAAAGAAGATTCCACCTAAACATTAGGAAAGAACTTCCTGACAGTAAAAGCTGTTCGACAGTGGAGTTTGCTGCCAAGGAGTGTGGTGGAGTCTCCTTCTTTGGAGGTCTTTTAAGCAGAGGCTTGACAGCCATCTGTCAGGAATGCTTTGATGGTGTTTCCTGCTTGGCAGGGGGTTGGACTGGATGGCCCTTGTGGTCTCTCCCAACTCTATGACACGAGAGACGGAGACAAACTTCTCTCTCTCCGCTTTCTCCATGCCATGTCTAATTTTATAAACTTCGATCATGTCACCTCTTACACAACTTTTCTCTAAACTAAAAAGCCCCAAATGTTGCAACCCTTCTTCACAGGGAAAATGTTCCATCCCTCCTGCCTTGAGTTGCCCTTCTGCAGGTAATTTCCACAGTTGGAAGCAGCAATGCTTCTGAATACCAGCTGCTGCTGCACTTGGGTCCTGCTTGTGGGACTTGTGGGACCATTAGGGCATCTGGGTGGCCACTGTGAGGACAGGAGATAGATGTTTGGTCCCATCCAGCAGGACTCTCCTATATGGAGGTCCAGTTTGAGAGAAGAACCTCCATTCCCAGGGGCAATCTAGCACTGAATGCTGGTTGCTGAGAATCAAAAGTGGGGTGAGTGGTTATTGCACTCACGTCCTGCTTGAAGGTTTCCCACTGGGGCATCTGGTTGGCCACTGTGAGAGCTGGGTACTGGACTAGATGGGCCATTGGCCTGATCCAGCTTCAGGGCTCTTCTTATGTTTTAATGATGTCCAGCAACATCTGGTGTGCACAAGCTTATTCCTCTGCAAGGGGGAGGGGGCAGGGTATGTGTTTTGATGTGCTTCGTGCCACACGAATTCCTCAGTGATGCCTGAATTTGCTGGCAGACCTATTACTGAACTAATTATCACTTTCCTCACTGCTGATCTTCTGGAGGCAGCTGTGAAGGCCGCTCAGAGCCCAGGAGCAGCACAATCTCACTCTCATTTTGAGAGAAAGAATGGGGGTCACATTCGTCTTAGGGAAATGGTCTTGGTGAGAAAACAGCAACGTGTTTTTGGTCAGCAATGCATGGAACGTCTGTTCTAGGGAAGATTCAGCTCAGTCAAGGATAGTGCTGAGTGCTGGCTAGGTATATGAGATCAGAAGGTGTAGTGCAGGAGGGGGGGGACTATTTGAGGCAATAACTTTATTTGAGAAGGGCCACAGCATAGTGAGAGAGCATCTGCTTTGCATGCAGAAGACGCCAGCTTCCTATTTATTTAGAACCGTGAGGACTAGAATCTTACTTTATTTCTAAGTGAAGGACCACAGCTCAGTGGCAGAGCATCTGCTTTGCATGCAAAAGGTCCCAAGTTCAATCCCCAATGGCATCTCCAAGTACAGCTGGGAAGGACTCCCTATCTGAAATCCTAAAAAGCTGCTGCCAGTCAGTGTAGACAGTGCTAAGCAAGTGGATAGCTGATGGGGAAAGTGGTTAGAGATTTTTTTTCTCCTTCTCTTAGTTCTAGGACTGTACTACTTGAATGACTTTAAAAGAGGATTGGACAAATGTATGGAGGAGAATTGTAACCAGCCACAATGGCTCTGTTCTTCCTCCATGCTCAGAGGCAGCAATGCTGCTGAATACCAGTTGCTGGAAACCACAGGAGCGGAAGGTGCTCCTGTGCTTGGATCCTGCTGGCAGAGGCATCTGCTTGGCCACTGTGAGAACAGGATGTTGGATTAGATGAGCCCCCTTTGGCTGGATCCAGCAGAATAGTTTAGGCATCTAAAATGATATCATCTGCCTAATGTTAATAGGTAAGGCATTTCAAAGTTCTTATTATCTTAATTGTTGGAGAAAAGCAAATACATTTGCTTCTCTTTACAAACGTAATGCATATGTTAATTTAAACTACACAAGGACACTGTTTGTCTAATTATTGACCCACCCCAGCTTGTAGCATCTCTGTCTAAGTTAACTCCACCCCTAAAAGCCAAGTCATTCTGTTTGTCTTCTCTCCAGAAAAGATGCTGCTATTTTCTCTCTCATCTCCACTCATACTATAAATAGGTGTTGCATGAATAAAGCCTTTGAACTCAATCTGATTCACACAAACTGCAAGGTCTGCACAAACTAATGAGGAAATGCAGCAAGGTGAACCTAACGACTGGAAAAGAAAAAAGAAAAACCAAGAGAAACATCGCTGTTCCATGGTCAGCTTGCTCTCTTATGTTAGGGTAGAGAGAGCCCGGATGGTTCCGCAGATGGGATTCCCCATTGAGGAGAGTGCTACTGTGGTGAGCATCAGCTAACATTTGATCAAGCATGCTCTAATGCTGAATGAAAGCAATTGTGGTTAGAGTGCCTACAAAAGCAATCACAAACACTCCCCCACCCCTGGCTTGACCACCTCCTGGTTTTACTTCATGTACAGTATATTGAACACAGAAGAAGCTGCCTTTGGATTCCCTGGCAGCATTGTTGAAAGGAAATTCGCCTGTGAGAATTCACATAAGAACATAAGAGGAGCTTGCTGGTGCTGGATGCCCCTACAGGTAATATGCAAGCAGAACCCAAATGCAAGCGCTCTCTCCCTTTCTGTGATTCCCACCAACTGGTACTCAGAAGCATTGCTGCCTTGTGGATAGTATATTATGAGAGAAGGAGAGACAAATCTTTCTACTCGGGAGACTGCCCTTGTTCCGAGGGATTTTTATTTATTGATTTATTGGTTGCATTTATATCCCACCTTTTCCTCCAAGGATCTGAAGATGGCATACATGGTTCTCCCTCTCCTCAATTATCCCCACAACAACCCTGTGAGGCAGTGACTGGCCCAAGGTCATCCAATGAGCTTCATGGCTGAGCGGGGATTTGAACCCTGGTCTCCCAGGTCCTAGTCTGACATTCTATCCACTTCACCACATATAGCAATCTTCAGGGCTGTGGTAGAGCCCTCAGTAATGCAGGAAATAGGTCCATCCCCAAATTGAATTAAGTCTCAAGGACCTGAAGCTTTTCACAGCAACCCATCTCCCACGTTGAGAAAATAAATCCGCAACCAACACAGGTCCTCATTTACACTTCTGCTTTCTTAACTTTCCCCAAGATGTGATCAGAATGCAAATTATAAATATGAGAGGAAATGATTCCATTCCTGATAATAATAAACACACACACACACACACACACACACCAAACATGAAAAGAAAAAAGTCAGGCAGGAGCTGGGTGGGAGATGGAGATGGGGATTAATGCAGATGGAAGGAGGAAAAAGGTAATTAAAGCTGCCTGGATCTGTGCTTAGCCCCAAAGGAGCCCCTTGAAGCAGGCTGGGTGCTCATTAAAGAGGGATAATTAGAAATCCGACTCCACTCATGAACCACTTTGAATCCCCAGCTCTGATCAAGAGGCCTCCAGCTCTTCCCTCTCCACGCCCGAGAGCCCTAATGAGCAGGAGGCAGTCAGCACCAGGAGATTTAGGGGGTACGGCAAATCACACCTCTGCCACCCATGCAAGCAGGAATCTTCAGAAATGACACCTCAGCGAGAGGAAGGAGGCCCAGAGAGCAAAGGGAGAATGCCTAGCTGGACATGGGTCTCTGCCTCTCTGGTTGCCTCACCTCCAAAAGGACATTGTAGAGCCAGAAAAGGTTCAAAAAAAAAGGATTCAAATTCATGGAAGAGAGGGCTGTTGATGGCTACTAGCCACAATAGCTATGCCTCCACAGTTGGGGGCAGCAATGCTTCTGAATGCCAGTTGCTGGAAACCATAGGAATGGAGAGTGCTCTTCTGCTCAAGTGCTGCTTGTGGGCTCCCCATAATGGGCATTGGTTGGTCACTGTGAGAACAAGTTGCTGGACTTTTGGTCTTCTTATGGGTTAAACCACAGAGCCTAGGGCTTGCTGATCAGAAGGTCGGCGGTTCGAATCCCTGCGACGGGGTGAGCTCCCGTTGCTCGGTCGCAGCTCCTGCCAACATAGCAGTTCAGAAGCACGTCAAAGTGCAAGTAGATAAATAGGTACCGCTACAGCGGGAAGATAAACGGTGTTTCCGTGTGCTGCTCTGGTTCGCCTGAGCGGCTTTGTCATGCTGGCCACATGACCTGGAAGCTGTACGCCGGCTCCCTCGGCCAATAATGTGAGATGAGCACGCAACCCCAGAGTCGGTCACGACTGGACCTAATGGTCAGGGGTCCCTTTACCTTTATGTTCAAACTGAAAGGTACAGGAGCCGTTCCAGAAAGAGAATAGGACATCCCTGCTTTGCTCATGGCCTGTCTCTGTTTTGTCTTTAAGGACATAGCAGCCATCAGAAACATCTCCTTGGTGCTCTGAATCTCCTCCCAGCATTGAGCATCATTTCATTCTCATACGCTGCATCCCAAATACCTTTATTCAAGCTTCACCAGAGAGACCAGCTTCTCTCTTTCCCCTCTGTCACTTCTCTGCTCAAGGAAACAGAGGCAAAAGACATGGATCACATTACTAACCTCACCATTTTTCGTCATAGGAAATGGAGTGTACAACAAACTAGAATGCAAACACAGCCAGCCAGCCATTTGCTCAGTGACCACAGGTCAGTCATCCTTGAAAGCAGCAAGCAAAAGGCAGGACCGCATATCAAAAAGGACCAGCAAATTTACATCTAGAGGTATAGTTCATGCATTGGTGACTTCTGTGCTCTTTGTGAGGCTTCTCTTGTGCTTGATCCAGAGCAGGGGTAGGCAACCTAAGGCCCGTGGGCCGGATGCGGCCCAATCGCCTTCTCAATCCGGCCTGCAGATGGTCTGGGAACCAGCGTGTTTTTGCATGAGTAGAATGTGTCCTTTTATTTAAAATGCATTTGTGGGGCCCCCTCCAAAATATAGTCCGGCCCACCACATGGTCTGAGGGACGGTGGACCGCCCATGGCTGAAAAAGGTTGCTGACCCCTGATCCAGAGGCTACAGTCAGTGCAGAATGTTGCAGCATGATTGCTGACAGGAATGAGGTCTTGTCATACAACAGCTGTGCTCAGAGATCTCACTGGTTGCCAATTTGCTGATGAGACAATTCAAGGTGTTGCTATTACGGTAGTATATAAAGGCCTTAACAACAAGGGACTAGTTTACCTATGAGATTGTCTTACACCAGACGCGCCAACTCAAACACTTCAATGATCAAAACTGGCATTACTACAGCCGCCACATAATTCTTATTCTGCATTTGTAAGTACTCAATCTCTTAGTGTGGCATCACCTACACTTTGGAAGTCCCTGCCTCTTAACATCAGTCTTTGTTTAGGCAAGCCAGATGTTTAAAAAGCTGGTGCCAGTTTTAATCTGTTTTTAGTCTATTCATAGAATTGTAGAGTTGGAAGGGACGCTAACGGTCATCTAGTCCAACCCCTTGCAATGTAGCAATCTCAGCTCAAGTGTCAACTTTTCTCCCTGACAAGGGCTTAAGTGGCTTACAGCTAAAACAGAAACAGGTGAAAACAGTTGGGGAAAACAATAATTCAAAAACAATTAAACATTACTGTATTAGAATTAAAATAAAATAAAAATGAACCTAAAGGTCACTTTCCTTATTCATAGGGATAGGTGGATCTGCTCATTTCAGTTTCTCCTTTTTGCCATTCTTAAGCTTACTTCTTCACATTGCCACATCTGCATATTTAAAAAAAAAATCTCAGGAAAATTCATTTGTGTGAATTTCTGCTTCTATGCACATTTTTTACATGCAAGTCTCCCTAAAGTAAACACATCTTTGTACAGCAATTTCCCCTAATATAATACATTTTTAATGCTATTTTCACTAATGTATGCATTTTTGTATACCCTTTTCCATAGCACATGCTATTTTTGTAGGCATATTTCGGCTGGAGAACGTTGCAAATTTCAGAGAAGCCTGGTGGGATTTTGAAGGATGGCTGTGTTTCTGGTTCCTGCATTGCTTCAGAACCTGCAAATCAGGTTAAGGTCACATTTAACCGCAGACTGACTTGAACTTCCTCCCACCTACCCCATCCCCGCCTCTACTTGTTACTTTCTACAGCCTGTTGCTTAATATGGTTGTGGTGGGAAGTGAGGAGAGATGCAACATGCTGGCTTTTACGACACCTGCCTCAAGGGAGAGGAGGATGTGACAAGAGAAAATGTGATATCTTCCTGGCCTGCCTCCCACCACCAGCCCAGCACCCTCCCACTGGGAGAGACATCTTCTGGGTGTTGGGGAACCAAATGTCCTCCTCACAAGAAAGCAAAAAAAAAAGTCATGTGAGGTTTCTTTCCCCATTTGTAAAATAAAAAAATTCCTTCAGTAGCACCTTAAAGACCAACTAAGTTTTTATTTTGGTATGAGCTTTCGTGTGCATGCACACTTCTTCAGATGAAGAAGTGTGCATGCACACGAAAGCTCATACCAAAATAAAAACTTAGTTGGTCTTTAAGGTGCTACTGAAGGAATTTTTTTAGTTTACTTCGATCCAGACCAACACGGCTACCTACCTTTCCCCATTTGGTTTTCTTTAAGCTTTTTCATGTATAATGCAATAAAAGAAACTAATCTAAATAGAAACAAAAGGGGGGGGGGAGGAAAGGAAATGCATAATCCTCTCTCAAAGGTAGCTCTTAACCCTCGTCTCACTAAGAGGTGGACCCTCCCAGCACTCACCTGAGAGCTTCCCTTTCTCATCCCGGTCTCTCTTTCACCAGCCAGCTTATCACCTTCATGTGTGTGTAATCCTTGGATCCCAATAATGGTCCACTCCAGAGCAAAGGACACCAAGGAAAACATAAGAAAAGAGAGAAAAGGAAGAAGATAAAAAAGAGATAGTGTGTGTGTGTGTGTGTGTGTGAGAGAGAGAGAGAGAGAGAGAGAGAGAGAGAGAGAGAGAGAGAGAGAGAGAGAGAGAGAGAGAGAGAGAGAGAGAAGTCTTCCAATTTTCCATCTGTCAATTACATAAAAGAAATTACAGTATTCAAAACATTCACTCAAGGATGACATCCAGCTGTTCTACTTTTTGCTAAGCAATGTTTTCCCAATCTTCAGACCCAAATGTCTCAGAAAAAGGTGGGACAAAAATGAAATAAATAAAATAAATTATGAACTTATAAGCAGCATGTTATGCA
Source organism: Zootoca vivipara (assembly GCF_963506605.1). NCBI lineage: Eukaryota > Metazoa > Chordata > Lepidosauria > Squamata > Lacertidae > Zootoca > Zootoca vivipara. Next base: position 17,111,550 of record NC_083294.1, read on the forward strand.
TTATCTCCACATTGCCAACCACTGACTAACGAATCTGTACACACCCAAACCCTCACATTCCCACATTGCACTGGCCACCCAACACAGCAGAGAAGGTGGCAGGGTGTAAGTCATCAGGAGACAGCACCTGCAGGTGTCTTCTAACTTCCAGGTGTGTTTTTGGCATACAGAATCCATCAAATTACTTCTGGCAGATGTTATTTTGAGATGCAGAGTGGGGCAGCCACCACAGTGAGGAAGGAGAGAGGGGAAGGTGCAAGGAAGAAAATCACCTCTGCTGAGATTCCCGTCAAGACGCATTTGCATAATTAAAGCTTAAATTAGTCCCTCTCCTGTCATAACTATTGGAATGCTTTCAGAGCATGTAAGGTGGTGTTGACTGCAGAAATGTTCAGTCCCAGTACAGGGTCAAGAGATGCGGGCAAGAATTCAGATGAAGTGTCACTGATAGCTGGGAGCGGGGCACTGTTTCTGTGGCTCTCAGTGGCCCCAAAAAAACCAGGAGGAAAAATAAATGCAGCTTCTAGGCAACAACTACTACCGTAGCCTGGTAATAGCCTTTGCCTTAATCAATACTAGGACTCGGTCCCTTTAGCTGTGATTCCTGTGTTGCAGAAAGTTCAGCTAGATGACCCTTGGAATGGCTTCTAACTCTATGATTCTCTAGCAAACTGCAGTCCATTGGCAAGTGATGGGCTTCCTCAAAGAGCTATACTGGGGAAACCTTACTGATTTGCCCCACTCCCCCACAACTAGGACTTCTGACTCTTCCATTGCTACTGCTACAGGAAAAAGCACCAAATTAGTTCCTGGCTTTATCTTTATCCTCATCCCTCCCCATCCCTTTTCTGTGTGTAGTGTCTTTCAGTTTATGAGCCTGTGCGCAGCGATTCTTCAGCTGAACCAAGACCCTGCCCCAAAATAGATAAATTAAGATTCCAGCTGACAAAGACCTGGAGAAAGGGCTGGGTTAAATAGGAACCTTTCATAGCTACCAAGTTTTCCCTTTTCTCGCGAGGAAGCCTATTCAGCATAAGGGAAAATCCCTTTTAAAAAGGGATAACTTGGCAGCTATGACCTTTGAAACTGTCTTCTACTGAGTCAGACAACTGGTCCACCTAGCTCAGTATTGTTTACACTGACTGGCAGCAGCTCTCCGGGGTTTCAAGCAGGAGCCTTTCCTAACACTACATGGAGATGCCATTGAGATTGAAGCTGGGACCTTCTACATGCAAAGCAAATACCACTGAGCTACAACCCTTTCCCAAAGTTAGCCAAGGTAGTTAACATTTCACTCAAAAACTGAGTGTTGCTAACATCACACACACAAAACCCATTGTCTTTTATTCTGAGAATTTGGTACTCTTTGGGAATAGTGGGGGTTGACTGGGTGGGGAGCATTCTGTTTGTGAAATGACAAGTGTCTTTCTCGGGAACATCCTGGCAGGACACTCTGTGCCGAGAACAGATTCTCCAGAAATAGCATGGGAGACAGATTTTTATCACGAGGTCCACAAAACACTAGGCCTGCTGTTTCTGCCTCCGTTTCTGAAAGCAATGCTGCTGTCTATGTGTTTCCAAAGAGGACTGTGCTGGAACATCTTGTCATCACCACCACCTTCCTCACAGCTAGGGAAGGGGAAATCAGTCCATTTCAGTTTCTCATTTTTTCCTAATCAGAAGTTTGATTCTCCACATTTTGACATCAGTTTGTGATTTATTCATTTTTTAAAGACCTTGTGGAAATTCACTAGCATTTTACCAAGAATTTCTCCAAATGCATGTGTGCACAGAAATCACTTTCCACTACCTCTCATTTTAATTGCATATGGACATCAGTAGAGGCTGCTGGATCAGGCCAAAGGCAGCCCATCCAGTCAAGCATCCTGTTCTCACAGTGGCACCCCAGATACCCCAATGATAAACCCACAAGCAGGAGCTGAGCAAAAGAGGAGATCCCTATTGCTAATCCTCTGTGTTCCAAATAAACAAGTTTTCCTATGATTCAGCAGATTCATGGAAAGGGGTGACACCCTTAAAGTACAAAGACTTCCTTAGGCTGCTGCAAATCTGAAACAACCAAGAAAAACAGGTTTGCAAAGTGCTATTGTGGGGCCACAGCATGACAGCTCACTTTTATGGAGACTGTAACAGAGGCAGCAGCTGCATAGACTGAGCACATTTATTGCCCCTCCCTGAAGATCCCTGGGAACCGTAGTTTATCTCATACAGGGCTATAATTCCCAACACCCTAAACAAACTACAGTTCACAAGATTCAGGGGTAAATTTGCACAGCTGACATCCATAATGTTTTAGTATGGAAAACAAAACATCCTTGTCCATGCAGCCTGTCCCTCATCTTCTTGACAAGTCGTAACATTCTTGACAGCCGCTCACAATGATCCTAATAGGACTGGATAATGAGCCACCGCCCCTTTTATCCACACTGATAGGTAGCTCTAAGATTTTCATAAGCCATGTGGGTTTCTGATGTTAGAAGCCTGACATCATGTGGACATAAGTGATATTCCCACCAAAATATAAGAGTAGTCAAAGCTGTGGTGGATTGGGGCCTTCCCACTCTTGGGGTCCCTTCCAATGCTACAGTTCTACGATTCTGTGAAATGGCTCGTTTGGAAGCAATGTGCAATTTCTTTTTAACAAGGATTCCAGCTACAATGGAAGCTAGTTTTATTTGGCGGGCTGGGGAGGGGAATTACCTTAACATGAAGTGTTGAGCTTTTATTTTTGCTCAGGCACTGTGATGGATGAATGTCCAAGCCATTACCATCTAAGAGACGCCACAGGTATTTATTCAGGACAGCAAGCCTGCCAAAAAAGCAAGCCTGGGATTTGGCAGCTAGGGCAGAATGCCTCGCTCAGGGTTGTTGTTGTCTTCGCTATTCCTTTAAAGCCAATTTCTACTATACTGGCTTGATGAATAGACCACAAAGATTTGAGAAGTTATTTTAATGTGCACAATAAATTTTAATAGAGGCTGTTCTTGTCTGTGACCAGCAAAGCATGTCCAAAAAAATCTATAACTGAATCCATAGAATGGCAGAATTGTGGAGTTGAGAGGGAGCCCAAGGGTCATCTAGTCCAACCCCTTGCAGTGCAGCTTTGAAAAGGTTTTTTTAAAAAAATTATGAGTCATTCATCACCCCGCTCAATGTTGTTTTTGTAAGATGGCACCCAATAAAAAAAAACTGAAACAGGATTCCTAACAGTCCCAACTGGCAGTGACTTAGTGCTCAGGCCTCCCCACAGCAGCTGGGATCATAGAGTTGGGCTAAAGAGGTACACACTCAGGCAGCAATCTTTCAATGGCAACAAGCATCACATAGCACAAAGATAGATGAAAAAGTAGAGAGGTGCATCTCCTTTGTCTGTCTGAGTAGGAAGTTTCCAGCTTTGCGCTGGAAACAGTTCCCCCCCCCCCATCAGAAGCGGGAGGGAAGGAAGGCAGGATGGCAGCCAGTGCTGCTCAAGCACCCCTGGCCATCATTCAAGTCACCCCAGGGTGCCACAGCACACCGGTTGTAAAACCACTGCTTTAGATACTTGAAGATGGCTCTCATATCTCCTCTTCTCCAGGCCAAACATCCTCAAATCCCTCAACCATTTCTCATAAGGCTTGTTTGCCAGACCCTTCATCATATCAGACACCCTCCTGCTAATCAATATCTTTCTTAAACTATTGTGCCCAGAACTGGACCCAGAACCCCAGGTGGGGTCTGGCTAGGGCAGAATAGAGAGGTACTATATTATTACCATCCTGTCCTGACTGACAGTGCACAGTTGGGAGCAGGGACTTTCACAGAGCATTGCCCTTGAGGGGTGTAGAAAGTTACCAAATGCCCTGGCAATTAAGCCTGTGGTTTTATTATTTATTATATTTATATTCCACCAAGGAGCTCAAAGTGTCAAACATGGTTCTCCTCCGCATTTAATCCCCACAACACCTTGTGAGGTAGATTAGTCTGAGAGGCAGTGACTGGTCCAAGGTCACCCTGTGGAATTCATGGCCAAGTGGGGATTTGATCCTTGTCCTCCAAGGTCCTAGTCTGACACCACACTGGCTCACACAAGGAGAAGCCAAGGTAGAGTCATAGGACCAGGTATCCTATTTCCCACAGTTGCCCATTAAAAAAATGGTTCAGTAAACCCATAATAATCTGGCTTCCTGCTTGTCCAGCAGAATTGGACAAGTATCGTTTTAGCTTGAAACTGATACCTGACATGATTTGCTCCCTGGACCATTATAACATCTTTTGCCTGGGGCAACAATCAATTATCTAAAATGGATCTGCTCTGGAGAAATGGTCAAGAATGGTAGTTTGTTTTTTAAAAAGGTGGCCTGGGGGTAGTAAAAAATCAGCTAGGCAACATTTTTGGCAGAAATCGCTAACTGTCAGGATCTGCTTATTATACCACACTTGTTTCCCAGCCTTAGGAGCAGATCAGGCTTGCTTAATCCAGACTGATCTTTTCTGGAACCAGCTCCCTGTCAAAACAGCTGACCATCTGCTTCCCAGTGCCAAAGGCAACAGAATATGACGGGCAGCCTGTTCAAATGACTCTGTTGCCTGAATTGCTTCCTTTCAAATATCTGATGGGATATCATTAATGACAGCTAGGTCATTGAAACCTGCCTGTCGGAATCTCCTGCCTGCCCCAACTCTTAAACATTTGCTACAAAAAAAAAATTAAACCTATTTCCCACAGCAAAAATATAAAGTATGGATGTCACAGATGTGTATACATGCATATTTGTTTATAAACTTGTACCTTCAACCAAATAAAAATAAATAATAATAATAAACCTTCATGCTGGCTCACAACCAAGGCAATAGAATAGAGTAAAACTGTTAAACTAGATCCATAAAACATCGGCAACTAAGATCAATAAACATTGGAAGCAAAATCTACTTAACAGCTTTTGAGTCCAGGCACTAAAGTATGAAGCCCTGGTGAAAGAAATGTGTTTTTTTTTTCAGGATCCTCTAAATTGTAGGGCTTAAAAGAGTCGAAATCACTTAGGTACATATGAAGCTGTGTTCTACCAAATCAGACCACTGGTCTATCTAACTCAGATGTTGTAAACAGCTTTTAGATGTTTTATGATCAGGCATTGTATTAATTTTTAAGTAAATAAATAAATAAATCTGTATTGTCTGGCAGCGTATTTCCAAGGTTTCTGCAGGGATTTCTCCCAGTCCCACCTGGAAATGCTTCTGGGGTTTGAACCAGGGACCTTCTGCATGCAAAGCATCTGCTCTGCCACTGAGCTACGACCCCTTCCCCAATTTCTGATATTTCTCTTCTGGATGAGGGACACACACACACCTCACACACACACAGTGCCCTCCACCTAATATGTGCCAAGGAGCCATCACCTGAAGAAGTGATCTTCTGTGCATACAGTGTGCATACAGATTCAGTAATACTCCCTCTCAAACATCCCAAATTGTATAAAGAAGGGGTAACCAGCATGCTGCTCCCCAGAGATACTGTGGACTACAAGTTCATCGCTTGCTGTCTGGGACTGATGGGAGCTGTGGTTCATTACATCCGGAGAGCAACACATTTGCACCTTTGTTGCAAGGGGTGCCCCTTCTTGAATTTAACCTGGAAAGTTGTAACCAACAAAGCTACAGAGGGTTGGACAAATTTGTGGAGGAGAAGGATATTACTGGCTACTAGCTACAATGACTATGCTCTGCCTTCATGGTTGGAGGCAGTAATGCTTTTGAATACCAGTTGCTGGAAACTGGAGGAGGGAAAGGTTGCTGTCAGATCCTGCTTGAGGACTTCCCATAATGAGAATCTGCTAGCCACTGTGAGAACAGGATGCTGAACTAGATGGGCCACTTTTGGTCTGATTCAACAAGCTCTTCTTATGTTCTTAGTGGCGGGGATGGGGGGGTGGGGAGATGACAAAGTTGAAGCCAGCACCTTTAATTCTGAAGTTAATTTATATCACAGGATCTCTGCTCCTTTATGTGTTTGTGTGTGTGGAGAAGTGACCTCACATTAGGAGGGGAAAACAACTGGGGGCTTCTGAATAGGCAGGAAACAATTCCTCCCACGAGCAATTACTCCAGGAAAGCAATTTGAGATGGAGGCACTGGTTCCTCATATTGTGTTTCAATTTGAGGGTCAACAATCCAGCTAGGTGGTGTAGTTCTATAGCTGTAGCAATTGAGTTTTTCTGTGCATCGTGAAGTTGATGGGTACCAGAATCTGATGCCGAGACAGCCAGCATATTACAGGCCACCTCAATCTCTGCCAAGCAGTAGCAAAATTCTAGGGCTCTTGGCACTTAACCATGGTTTATGTTCCTTTGGACACTAGTGTTTTTAAGAAATCCTGTAGTATTTCTGTACTGTATTGTTTTTAAGAAATATGGTTTATCCACCGGTGGACATTACATCCCAGTAACGTCTCTTGTTGCTTTCCTAAATTCAGCAAGCTTGGGCCCAGAGCAAAGCCAGCCATGTTTCCCGGTCTTTTGGTGCAGCATCTCCTAGCCAGCACACATTGAGTTTTGCCCCTCCCTTCTTCTTCCCAAAAACCATTGCTCTAACTACTCAAGCCTCGTGTAAAAAGGGCATCTTTTTTCCTATGGTGACATCATGCCCCTGTAACCCTGGCAACGTCCTCTCCCAGCTCTGCTATTGTCTTTTGCTAACATATAGCTTTTGGATGAATTCCACCCCCTTTTTGTCTCTCACCTATTGTCAGGGTAATGACCCTGCCATCACCTGTCTTTGTTCTTTGATGGCACCTCTGTCAGCCAAACTTCTGAACAGAACTGACACAGCCTATATTTTTACACTGTGCCTGGCACCTTCCTGTAATACTCCAAATGCTAAATTCTACCATTTACTAGCGATAGTGTTGTTGTTGTTGTTACCCGATGAACTAGGTAAAGGTAAAGGGGCCCCTGACATCAGGTCCAGTCGTGCCCGACTCTGGGGTTGCGGCGCTCATCTCGCTCTATAGGCCGAGGGAGCCAGCGTTTGTCCGCAGACAGCTTCCGGGTCATGTGGCCAGCATGACAAAGCTGCTTCTGGCGAACCAGAGCAGCGCACGGAAACGCTGTTTACCTTCCCACCAGAGCGGTACCTATTTATCTACTTGCACTTTGATGTGCTTTCGAACTGCTAGGTAGGCAGGAGCTGGGACCAAGCAACAGGAGCTCACCCCGTCGCAGGGATTCGAACCGCCGACCTTCTGATCAGCAAGCCCTAGGTTCTGTGGTTTAACCCACAGCGCCACCTGGGTCCCTCTACCCGATGAACTAGGAAATGACAAACAGTGAATATATTCAGCTAATGTTTTCAGATAGCCTATTCCAAAGTTAGCCCTCTGATGTGACTCACCTAGGGCCAGGGGCATGAATAAGAGTGGTCCAAGCTATCTTGCCCTTGGAACATTCTCTTTAGCACCAATTTCCTTGGTGGTCTTTGAGTGTCACCCAAAGAAGAAATATTGTTATGAAATTGGGGGGGGGCAGATCCCCATAATTTTTTAATTTAGTAAATTTGCACAAACAGAAAGAGTTTTTGAGAGAAAATGAGCTGAAATGAAATAAATAAATTAGGGAAGTTAGGGAAGAAAGAAAAGGAAGAACAGGAAACTATGGTGAGAGGAAACAATAAACAAACAGATTTAGGAAGGGAGGAAGGAAATGTTAGAAAAGGAGAAGAAAGGAAGCAGGCTGAAAGAAACTAAGGCAGTGCAGAAGAAATACAGGAAGAAAGGGGGTGAATAAGTTTAGGAAGGAAATAAAAGGAAAAGATTTTGCAGTAAGAAAGGAAATAAATGTTAGGAAATAAGGAAAAGGAAGAAGATGCACTCTGAGGGGAAACTGAGGCAGAATGGAATAAAGCAGAGGTTTGGAAGGAAAGAAGGAAATTTAGGAAGGAAAGCAAAGGAAGGGGGAGCATTTTGTGGTTGACTAAGGCATAGAGAAAGTCAGGAGTGGAAACAGAAAAAAGTGGAGAAAGAGAAAATAAACGTTAGGAAGGAAGAGGAGCTTTGAGGTAAAACTGGAGCAGAGTGGAAGAAAGTGAAGAATGGTTTTGAAAAAGGAAGGAAAGGTTGAGAAGGCATCTGGGGGGTAACTGAGGCACAGGGAGACAGAAAGCAGACGGGGGGGGGAGAGAGAAAGCCCCACCCAAAATATCTCCCTGTGGTGGGAGGGGGGTTGCCTCCATTAACCCTTTCTTCCACTTGCCGCCGCCCTCTCCCCTCCACTGGCAGAGCCCGGGTCTCGACGTCTTCGCCGCCGCCTCCCCGCTCCTTCTCTTCTCGCGGGCGGAGGGACGGAGGCGGAGGGACGGAGGGACGGAACAGCCGGGCCGGTTTGAACCAGCGGAAGCGGCAGCAGCAGCAGAAGAAGACGGAGAAGAAGGGGGAAAGGCAGCGAAAGGGACGCCGGGCTAAGTCTTGGAGGCGGTCCCGTCCGCCCCTCCCGGTGGCTACTGCGGAGAAGGTGGAGGAGCTGTGTTCCCTCGGAGCATGTGAGACCGGGGAAGTAGCAGCGGAGGGCGGGAAATGGAGGCGGCTTGGCCCGGGTCCTGTTGGTACTGCGCAGGAGGCTGCTGGCGGTGGCGGTAGGCCCGGGAGTTTGCCTTGGCAACGAGGCCTTAGGGGGAGGAGGGCCTGGCAAAGGACGGAAGCGGGGCGTGCTGGGCGAAGGAGACAAGCAATGGCCGTTGCGGTTTTAGGGCGCTAGTTTGGCGCGGGAAGGGAGCCCAAGGCCAGGGGCGGCAGGGCAGGGGAGAAGAAGCGTTTTCCCCACTAATAATTATAATAATAATAATAATGTATTAAGTTTATTTGCCGCTTTTTTGCTATGGCAATTCGAAGCGACTTACAGAAAACGAAATACACATTGAAGCGAGGTGTGGCGGAATACGTTCGTCAAAACACCTCATCCTCCGTACCCATCAGGGCGAGGATTCACCTGCAGAGGCTGTTTCTTTAAAGCGGACACTCAGCGTGTATTTAAGGACACAGGATTTCATTGAAAACCGCCTTGTGCTGAGTTAGGCAACTGAGTTCCGTCCAGTTCAGTACTGTTTGCACTGACTGGCAGCAGCGGATCTCCAGGGTCCAGTCCTGCCTGAGGATGCCAGGGGTTGGGATTCAGCATGGGACTCAGCATGCAAGGCAGGTGCACAGGAAGCTACCTTCTACAGATCCAGAGGAACTGGTTCATCTAGCTCAGTATTCATCTAGCTCACTCATTGGCAGAGTCCAGACGGTCTTTCCCAGCCCTACCTGGAGATGCCATAGGGCAGGCATGTGCTAAGTCCGTTTCGGGGGCCTAATCCAGCCCACTGGTTGGTTTAATCCAGCCCCTGTGGCAATTTATTTCTTGGGGTAAAATCCTAAAAAAAAACCTCAACTTCAATCCTAAAAAACCCCTCAACAACTTTGGGGTAAAATAAAATTTTAAAAGGTCAATAACTTTAATCCTTTAAAAAAGTCAACAACTTTAGTTAGCCCTTTGGTCGGCCCTCATGGCCCTTCACTTCATGAAATCTGGCCCTCTTTGATAAAAGTTTGGACATCACTGCCATAGGGGTTTGAACCTGGAACTGAGCAAAGCATGTGCTCTACTACTGAGCTATGGCCCTTCCCTAAATTTGCATATCCTAATTTACATGTACAGGTACAAGTTTAGAAATTGTGACTGTGACTTTGTCAGTGGTGGTGCATTTGCTTTGCATATAGGAGGTTCCAGGTTCAATCCTCAATGGCATCTCCAGATAGGACTTAACAGCCCTTCATCTGCTATTGAAAGGGTATTAGTTAATATAGAACATGTCATATGTAGAATTTGATTGGGAAACTTCAATGCATTGGCTTTCTGCATAACTGGCATTGTGTTAATATGCATCTTTTCTTTCCTTTGTGTTAGGATGGTGTAACAACTTGCCTGAGAACCAGTACTTGAGAGGGCCTCCTTGCTACCAATTGGGATGTTTCTCATGAACACCCCCCCTTTGGTGGCCCTCCAGAGGACATGGGAGCCCTTTGTCCCATCAAGGAACTGCAGGTACCCCATCTGCTTCTCAGAATCTGAAGATGACATTGCTAGGACAGCTGTCAGTGCCAAAGTTCAGGTGATTATTAACAACCTCCAGAGCGAAGAGGCATCCTTGGATGCCAGCTGCAGTGAATATGGCTGCCTTATGCAGAAAAAGCAGAAAGGAACCAAGGTCAGGAGCCCCAAGCTCAGGGCCAGCGGCAGGACGCTGCAGAAACACATTGAATACACCCAGAGTCACAGCCCTGCCGACTCTGATGGCATGGAGGTGGAAGAGAGCTCAGAATTTGGCCCTCTCTTGCTGAATTCTGATAGTGATGATTCCGTTGACCGAGACATAGAAGAGGCCATCCAGGAGTATCTGAAAAACAAAGGCCAGTGCATTTCTCCACTGCCAAGCGAGGCCAAGAATTTGCACAGTGTAGACAATGCAGCTTGTAGTTTGTTCCCTACAGATGGGAAGTTGAATGAGGTTCAGTGCCCCTGTTCCCGCAATTACTTTGAGGGAGACACTGCTTCCTCCCCGTGCAGTGTGAGCAGCAACGACTCTTTTGAACAGAGCATCGAAGCTGAGATAGAGCAATTCTTAAATGAGAAGAAACAGCAGTCAAGGAAAAAGGATATAACACTGGGGCATAGTAAACTTCACCAGAAAGAGACAGTTAGGAACCGGAAAGAAAGTGGGCGAAGATATCTGAAGCAAGAGCGGGGCAAGGCGCTCTTCTTAAGGCACCACCTGGAACTCGGAGGCACCAATGCTCCTTCTAAACAGGAGTCAAAAACCAATGGAGAGGAGCTTGGTGACTTCAGTACAACAGGCCAAGCACCCTTGAAAACACCTTTGGCTGGTCATTCCTGCATCCTGGAGCAAAGCAGAAAAGGCAAGAAAAGGCAGGCACTTTGGAAAGCCAGGGAAAAGCAAACCCTTCAAAGCATAGACATCTCTGATTCAAGTAGTGACGATGGCATTGAAGAAGCTATCCAGCTGTATCAGCTGGAGAAAACCAGGAAGGCAGCAGACTCCAAAGCAGGCCATGCTCCTTTTCCGAAAGAAGAGTTTGGGGCCATCAGGATAAAAGACATATCCGCCAGGTTGATGATCCGTTCAGTAAAAGGTGCCTTGCCAGAGATCCCCAGGAAAGCTTTGAGCAGGAAGGGGAGGCAAAACTGCTCTAAAGCAGCAGAATTAAATAAGTTCCATACCATTTGCAGCAAGACAGCAGAGAAAGGCAATGTTGGCCATACTCTGGAAGATGGCTTTGCCAAGTGTGCACTCACCTTCCAGGCCTCTTGCAGGACAGACACTGCTGCTGAGCTGATGTGTGCAGAAGCCATCCTGGACATCTCCAAGACCATTTTACCTCTCCCTACAGGAAGCAGCAACAGCAGGTCATTTGCCACAAGTGATCCTTCATTCTGCTCCCAGAGTGTGCCGCCTTTCCAAATTGAAAGTGACAGCGACAGCGTGAACAGCGATGACAGCATTGAGCAAGAGATAAGAACTTTTTTGGCGGTCAAAGCACAAGCAGGAGGCCTTGTAGCAAAAAATGAAGGGGTCTCACATATTGCCCAAATTTCTCCCTTCTCTGGGCAACCATTAAAACTGTCACCAAGTCAAAAAAGGAAACCCAAGGCAGGAAGCAAGCAAGGCCAAAGCACACAACTAGTGCTGTCAGATATGCCCCAAGGGGAAGGTGGTTTGAGCATACTGAAAAACAATAAGGTTGGAGGGGCAGTGGCTAGCTGCCAACAAGATGCTGTAACCATTGCCAGTTTAATAGATTTTGGAAACCCTTTGTCACAAGGACAGCTTGGTGCTAGAGAACTTTTTAAAAGCATGGCATGGGGTCAACAGAAGTACATCATAGAGGATAAGAGCAGTTCTTTTGACAGTGATGAGGACTTGGACACAGCCATCAAGGACCTCTTGAGGTCCAAGCGAAAGTTAAAGAAGAAGCCCAAAGACCAAAGAATCCTGTGCAAGAAGAGAGTCCGGTTTAGTGAGACAGAGATGCAGATTCTGGGGGATAAAAAAACAGACTACAAACCCAAAGCTCCCTCCTTGCTGAAGAGTTGCCTCATGAGCCCCGGAATAAACTTTGGGGAAGAGGATGCAAAGAAAGGGCTCCGAAGCATCATGAAGTCCCAAAGTGTAAAAGCCACAGAGTGTGTGTTGGAATTTAAAAAGGAATGCCACACTAAGTCAGTGGCAGGGCCTAAAACTTGGGATGGAGCAAAAAGCAATCAGTGTCTTTGGGCTGCCACATCCCTGACAGACAACAGCAGCTCCATGGATAGTGATGACAGCATCGAGCAAGAAATCCAGAGGTTCTTGGCAGAAAAGGCTAAAGATTCCACAGAAGTACCCAGAGCCGATGGGATTGTTGAGACCTTGCAAATTGATAAACCCCAAACAGCCGTATCTAAAGCCAAGCACCAGCTATTCAGAGACGGAGGCAATACCTTGCTGGAATGGAGTAAAAAAGCAAAGAAGGCAGGTCCACTTATGATTGTGTTGAGAAGTTCTCTGAAGGCTGAAGAAGAGACAATGCAAAATGTTTCTCATTGTGACATGCAGGTGGTCTCTTCTGAGTGGGATCTGTGCAGTCAAGGTACTGTGCAAACAAAAAGATCTGGTTTACCTGCAAAACATGCAGTGGTTCAAAGAAAGGTTGGCTATGATAGCAAGCTTGACCAAAGAAACATTCCACCTGGGAAGGGCAAATCTGAGAACTTTAAATCACAAAATTACTTTAAGTCATTGTCTTCTTTCAAAAGGAAAAGCCCATATGAGTTCAAAGTTTCCAGCAAGTTTATAGCAGGCCTCAGAAGCACTCAGAATAAAAAAAAACCTGTGCTTGTGGGGAAAGGGCAGGGTGAAGAGCTGTCATTCAAGAGGCAGGGAGGTGTCCCAGTATCAGATTTGCTTGGTAAGAGGCGGATGGTGAGACTGCAGAGAGAGAGGGTTCTAAGATCCAGGTGTCAGGCAGGATTTAAAGAGGCAGATTTATCTTCAGGAGGGGCTTGTCCCTTTTTGACTGAGAGGCAAGGGGAAACAGAGGAAGTTTATTTATGCAATGAAGCAGTCAACCTAGCAGATATTAAACCTTTGGAGCCTTGCTGCAGGAGGGACTCCAGCCATGGTTTTCCTTTGCATGTACCCAGCACAACTAATGACCAAGGGGTCAGAGTTACTGTAGCACAGTGTCCTGCCATGCTGAGTTCCCTGATGGGGTAGAAGGGGAAACCCAGGAGCTTCACACCAGTTGGGAGGAGTGTAGTAAAGTTCCCAGCAGCTCTTATAGTTTGCAACAGATGGAGAATCCTTGATTGGCCAGGATAGGCTAGCAGAGGAGCAAACCCAGAAAGTTTTAGAGGAAGGCTGTGCAGAATTTTTAGGTGTAACCCCAGTGGTGTATGCACACTGGTGAAAAGCAAGGTCTCCAGTTGGAAGGGCTTTATTTTTTACAGCATCTGTGTGTGGGTTTGTTTGTTTTTTTAAGGTAAAAGCCTGCATTACAGTTAGGTTTTCTGACATCTTGATTAATCTTCATGCTGGAAGGGGTGAGGATTTTGTTGCAGCTTATGAAGATTGGGATGAATGTTCTTTTCCTCACCTTCCCCTGCATCATCCTTGAGTTACAAGGACAGAATCTTATAATTGTAGAGTTTGAAGGAATCCAAAGGGTCATCTAGCCCAACTCCATTATCTACTCTGCACCTCAAGATCCACCGACAGTGGAAAACCTATGCCTCCCCCCGACCAGGAGATTTATCCTTATCAGATAAAGAAAATGTAATCTTTATTAAGCAGCCCAGAGTGTCGTGGTCTTCAAAGTATTCAAAATGGAAAGAGAATTTGGGACAAATGCCGACAGTATATATTTCCATTGAAGGAATCTGTCACCTATTACATGGACTTGATTCCCCTCCCCTCCCTTTTTAAAGACTGTTCTAAGTTATTTTAAAAGTGCTTTAGGAGAGTCTTTTTGTAACAGTGTATAGAGCACCCCTAACTGCAGAGAACTGTAGTTCATGTTCATTGGGATTGGAAAACTTGTGGGGTCTCCAGATGTTGCTGGAGTAAAACTCCCATTATCCCCACCCACTGGTCATGCTGGTATAGAGCTGATGGGAGTTGGAATCTAACAATATCTGGAGGGTGCAGGAGTTTCCCCACCCACTTATCACAGACAATGAATATAACTCTGGTCTGAGACTTTTGACCTTATTCTTAGAACAGCCTTCCCCAGCCTCCTGGAGCTGATGGGAGTTGTAGTCCAGAACTTCTGGAAGGCACCTGGTTGGTGAGGGCTGTCTTAAACACTTCCACAGAGTCAAGTGTTTCTTTCCAAGAGCAGGTATATTGAAGTTACTTCTGCCTTCCTTCATAGAAGATAAACGTGATAGCAGAAAGTGGTTGCATCTCAGAATCTGCATTTTTCCCCCTCCAATTAGTCTGTATTTTTTTAATGCTGCTTTCACATCTCATTTTACATTGAAACCTCATGGCAATCTGCCTCTTCTCACTATAAACCCTTACTATAAATTCTTCTATTGCTCTTTAAACCCCCAGATCAGTTTATGGGGACCCTCGGGGCAGGGGGGGGGAGGGTGCATCTGTATTCATGACTCAAATTGCAGTACTTTGTAGCTTGTGGTTTCGATTCTGTCTGACTGAAGAAGCACTTTTGAACTTGTTTTGTATATAAGAAGTGGTGTACATTCATACATTCATACATTTATAAGATTTAATAAACTAGGTTCAGAGTTTGAACCATGAAACCAAAAGTGTTTTCTTTTTTAATGTCTCAGATGTTTCAGAGAGATTTAGGTCCACAACCACCACATGGTCCTCTGTTGTTTATCTTACTCAGGCCATTTCCAAAGGGGCTTTGTCCACCATCTTAAGGTGTAAGCAGAAAGGAACAGTTGTATTCTGTACCCCAGTCAATAATGGAGCCTACTAGATCAGGCCAGAGGGGTCCCATCTAGTCCAGCATCCGTTTCTTACAGTGGCCAACCAAAACCCCCAATGGGAAGAAGCCCAAAAGCAAGACCAGAGCAAGAGAGCATCTCTCTCCACTTATGATTCCCAGCAACTGCTATTCAGAGGCATGCTAGCTCCCAACAGCAAGGAAGAACGAAAGAAAAGCCTGCTGAAAAGGTGCCTGCCTGGTTTCAATAGCCAGGGTGTTCCAGAGTGATAGGTGCTGCCATACTAAAAGATGGATTTCTTACAAATGGGGAATGAGTATTATGTGGCACCTGTAACAGTGTCAGTTTCACAGGTTGAAGCAGTCATGTGAGCATTTGCGGAGTAAGGTAATCTCGCAGGTAAACTCATCCCAAGTTTCTGGACCTCATTGTTCTGAATAAAATAGGAACATAAGTGGCCATATTCCAGCTCTGACTGTTAATCCACCTAACTCAGTATTGCCTACAATGACTGGTCTTCCCAGAGTTTCCAAAGTCTCTCCAGGGTTTCAGGCAGGGCGTTCCCAGCCCTAGCTGGAGATGCCAGCAGGGATTGAACCCAGGACCTTCGACATGTTCACCAATGAGCTACAGCCCTTCCCCAAGTGTGAAGGCAGACAATGCATGCAGATTGCAGATTCCTAACATTTTAATGATTGACACAATAGTTGTTACACGGTAACCTTAATTAAACCTAACAGTGATATTCTCTGCAAGCTCTTTGCCCTGGATGCAATCCAAAGCCATTTAACCCCACTTGTTGAAATCTGTAAGAGCTTTCTAGATAAAGAGGAGCATGTAGGCAGAAATTGTTCACTGAAACTAGGGGTGGGGGCCACAGAAAAAAGTTGTTTTTTCAGGAGTTTCAAAGTAGTCAGTTTTTATAATCATTCCTTGGTGTCGTTAGTTAGGATAAAGGAGTGAAAGCTTAAATGGGCAGCAACTTGGCTTCCAGGTGCCCCCTACTCGCAAAAGGATGGCCCCCCTGTCCTGTAACTGGGGTGGAAGTTGAGCGTGTCAAAGCAGGTGATGAAGTTTTCTGAGCCTGTCACATAGCTCTTTTCTGTGGTGGTGTTGATCCCGGTGTTCTGGTATGGGCCAAACTTCACAAGCTGGTTTGAGAAGGCATGTGGGGAAACATGGAAGCTGGTCTGTTGGGAAGAAAGTAGGATGTGAACGATTATCTGGAACCCCGAGACTAGTAAATTAACTTGAGTAGCTCAGACCACAGGGAACCCCCTCTAGGCACACAAAATGGAAAAAAAAATAGGAACCTGTGCACTAAGGACACTGACTCCTGCCTAGAAGTCAGGGAAGTCACCCTGCAGTCTGTATAAGAACATAAGGAGACCCAGCTGGATCAGAACACAGGGCCCACCCAGTCCAGTTTCCCATTCTTACAGTCCTACCAGAGGCCCGATATGGGAAACCCACAAGCAGAATTCCTAGTGGAAAAGTCTTTGCCAGTTGGCAATTCCCAGCAATGTATTCAGAGGCATACTGACTCCAGCATCAGAATTAGCATGTAGAACCTAAGGACCTAAAAATAGCTCTGCTGGATTAGGCCAAAGGCATATCTAGTCCAGCATGCTGTCATCACAGTGGCCATGCAGATGCCTGCTATCAGAAGTTCCCAAGCAGGACCAGAGCGCATGAGCAACACTCCCATCCTGCGGTTTCCAGCAACAGGCATTCAGAAGCATTATTGCCTCTTAGCTTATGGAGGCAGAGCATAGCCACCTTGCCTAGTAGCCATCAATAGCCCTCTTCTCCATGCACACACAGTTGTCCATGTCCCTAATGATCAACTCGCTCACAATTATGGCACCCCAGAGGACTATCATAATGAGGATAACTTCTCTCAAAGAACAGGTCCTTTTCTAAGGGGCAATTTCCCTCTTTCTTAGGGACAATTAAAAGTAAGATTCCAGCAGCATTTTGAGTGCTCTTCTCATGGAGCAACTCATGATATTTTATTCATTATTATAATATCAGACCACACTTCCATTAAAAATGCAGCAATACAAAATTGCTGGTGTATCTGCTTATTTTCTTCTAAAAACATCAATACATACTGATCGGGGGGGGTTGGGGGGGGTTAAGCCATGCTCTAAAGGCCTGTCTGGGTAACACCATTTTAAGGAGATATTAAAAAATGAAAAAAATGATTCCTACCAAACCTCCACTGGCAGGGAGTTACACAGGGCAGGGCCTCCCTAATAAAGGCTGAATGAACCAGTGTGGTGTAGTGGTTAGAGTGCTGGAGTAGGACCTGGGAGGCCTGGGTTCGAATCCCCACTCGTCACGAAGTGCACTGGGTGTGATCTTGAGCCAGCCTACCTCGAAGGGATGTTAGGAGAAGAAACCGGGGACATGTACAGTGTTGTGGTTAAAGTTGTTGGACTAGGACCTGGGAGAGACCAGGGTTCAATTCCCTACTCACCATGAAGCACACTGGGCATGACATTGGGCCAGGCCAGGCCCTGCCTATCACCCAAACCTACATTGCAGGGTTGTTGTGGAGATTGAGCAAAGGCAGAACCAAGTATGCCACCTTGAGCTCCTTGAAGAAGAAAAAAGCGGGATATAAATAAAATACATAACCTCAGTGATTGACGTAGAGCATAAGAGATCAAGTGCTTCTTAAGGTATACTTTGGCCTCATGATTTCTAGGGCTCTGTGAATTAACACAAGGGCCATGAACCTGTCTGGGGCACAACTTAACAAGTCAGCAAAACTGCTCATACCGGCATGTCATGCACCGTGGGGGGTTTCCCACCGTAGTCCATGTTGGTGGTCCTGAACAGTGGGTTGGGCTCTTTATATCTGAAAGACAGGATTCCAGTTGAATATAGGTAATCACACTTTTCCTATTACTATTAGGACAACCAATGTTGGCAGAAGAATTGGTCATATATATGATCTTAGCAGCTCGGACAGTAATTGCAATTCAATGGGGGGGACCCCCAAAACTGACACTGGACACTCGGTACCACTCACTCTGGAACAGAGCTAAAATGGGTTAAATTACATATGATTTGAGATCCCAACAGGGACTAAAACTTCCAGACACTTTTTATGTGATTTGGCATTCCTTTATGACGTAAACAGCAGAACCATCATTTTCAGGACAAACCTCATCACAAGCCTGGCAAATGTGAAAGTAGTCTTTACTACGGCAGCAGTTTCATTATTTTAACCTCTGTGCACTGGATTTGCTATGTGCCTACTTTGTAGTTCCATTTTTCATGTTTTAATTTGCATCTGTTATAACAGTTCTCCTTGTTTTATATACACGATAAAATGATATTTAATCATATTTACAAAAAGAAAAAAGCAGGCACTGACTGGCAGCTGCTCTCCAGAGTTTCAGGCAAGGTTCTTCTCCCCACCCCACACCCAACTTGGTGATTCCTTGAGGGGAGGGCACACCTGTTTGCAAAGCAGGTGCCCACCATCCATCCCTCTCACCTGTAGCCTCGGAACCATCCAGGGTTGTTGAATCGGGGAGGCAAGGTTGGATCCACTCTGTAGTAATCAGAGGTCCTCTGTCCCACCTCCCCATCCTTTTTCTCAAGGGAGACTGTTGTGCCTGGGCAAACCTGTTCCTGGGACATTGCAGAGAGAAGGGGCTATTTTGGGGGGGAGGTTGTAACTCTCTTTCTGAAAGCCTGCAGTGAGGGGGGGGGGGAGTGGCAAGAAAGAACCCAGACCTCAAAGATGGTGGTTGGTTCTTGTGTAGAAACAAAGCCACTGGGTTGCTAGGAAACCCTACGAAGCAGGAACAGCTCTTAAAGGGACCAGCGTCCGAGAATATCGGTATGGATTTGACACCCAGTAATACTAGGCAGTGTTGTGTGGTAGTTACAGCAAGGTTCAAATCCCCACTCAGTCAGGAAGCTTATTCAGTGGCCTTGGGCCTCTCACTGACCAATCTACCTCACAGGGCTGTTGTACACCACCTTGAGCTCCATGGAGGAAAGATGGGCTGTAAATCAAATTCATAATACATAGGACAGGACCACCAAGTCCCACCCACCCCCGTCTCTGGATTGATAGTGGGTCAAACCACCGGTTCATCTAGCTCAATATTGCAGACACTGACTGGCAGCAGCTCTCCAAGGTTTCAGATGGGACATTCTTAGCCCTATCTTGAGATGCCAGTGGGGGTTGAACCTGGGACCTTCTGAATGCAAAGCAGGTGCTGGAGTCTGGACCACTGGGCTACAGCCCTTCCCCTGAAAATAATATAAAATTCTAGAGCTCCTAGCCCTGAAAAAAGCCTGCATTAAAACAGGAACATGGGTCCATATAGCTCAGTGCTGTCTACACTGAATGGCAGCAGCTTCTCGGGGCTTCAGACATAAGTCATCCCCCAACCCTACCTGGAAATGCTTCAGTGGGCATTGAACCTGAGACCTTCTGCATGCAAAGCAGATGCTCAACCACTGAAGTACTGTATTGCTTTTCCCCTGAAAATGAAGTAAGATTCTAGTCCTCGTGGTTCTGAATAAAAGGCTGAATTAAATAAGAGTATGGGAAGCTGCATTAAACCAATCAGGACATTTGCCCACCTAGATTAGTATTGTCAACACTGACTGGCAGAGACTTTCCTGGTGGTGGAGGTGGTGGTGGTTTGAATTTATATACCGCCATATACCCGGTTCCTGCTGATCTTTTAGTGGGGCAGGGTTGAATTGGATCTGCTTAATAATATACAGTATATATTAAATTTGGGGAAGAGTCCTAGTTTGGTGGTAGATAATCTGCTTTGCGTACAAAAGGTCCCAGGTTCAGTTCCCAATGGCAGCCCTGGAAGAACCTCTCTCCCCGAAACCCAGGAGAGTAGCTGTCAGTCAGTTGACAACACAAAGAAAAGATGGAGCAATGTCTTGATTGAGTATAAGGCAGCTTGCCCTGTTCCTATCAATAAGATGTATTATTTGATGACTCTTTCAGGTTGTTTTGAATGCTTATTTTTGTAAGTTAGGTCTCTGAGCCAGGCGTGACAAAAATGGGCTTTGGGGATCCGCATTGACCGCGCACAATTCACTTCGTTCTGTAAAGCTGCATTGGAGGGGAGGGAATTGCGTTTGAGTCCGTTTTGCGCTTTTGCAACAGCAGGTGGAGCTGCTACGCGCAGGGACAGGCGGCCTCTCGTCCCTCCCTCCCTCCAACCTTCCTTCCTTCCTTCCTGCGGCCAGGAGAGGCATGATGGCGGCGCCCAGGCTCCTCCGAGGAGCAGCGGCAGGTAAGGAAAAGGAAGGGCGAACGCGGCGGGCAATGGTTCCCTCCCGCTGGGCGCTCCGCGCAAAGCAATTTTTACGCCTGCAACGCAGCAGGAGGAGGAGGAGGTGCAAAATAGTCTGCCTCCAAGCGCGATGCAGATCCCAAGCCCCGCGTGCACGCGTGTACGGAAAGGAAAAAGGCACGTTGTACATGCTCCGGGACTGCTGAATCGGGGTTAGGGGGTTCTCATAGTCTTTTGTAGGGTAGGAAAATGGAGACGGGGCCTACAAACCATAATGCAGACTTGAGGACTTAAGAAGTGCCTGGCTGCTGGGGGCCCATCTCGTCCAGCATCCTGTTCACGTAGTGGCCAAACTTCCCTAAAAACCTAGGGATTTAGATAGACTTCCTCTGGACCTGGACAAAAATAAGATAGAGGACACCTGCCTTGCCCGTAGTATGTGTGAAAAGGATGTTGGAGACGTATAAGACTACAAGCTGAACATGAGTCAACAGTGTGATGCAGCAGCAAAAAGCACTAATGCTTTTCTAGGCTGCATCAACAAAAATATAGTGTGCCGGCCGTAGAAAGTAATAGTCCTGCCTTATTCTGCCTTGGTCAGACCACAGTTGGTGTACTGTGTCCAGTTCTGAGCAATACCATTTAAGAAGGATATTGACAGTGTGCACAGAGGAGGGTGACCAAGATTATGAAGGGTCTGGAAACCAAGCTTTTATGGTGAACAGTTGAGGGAATCGGGTATATTTAGCCTGGAACAGAGGAGACCAAGAGGACATATGATAGCCATCTTCAGTTACAGGTGAAACTCGGAAGATTAGAATGTCGTCGAAAAGTGCATTTATTTCAGTAATGCAATTTTAATTTTTTAATTTTAATTTTTACAAATGCTTTCTTTTGGAAATTCCACAGTAATAAAACAAATAGTTACAATAATACAAAAATAAACACCGCTATTACATTTTATTAATTACATTCCATTTATAATTGACCCGTCTAACAACAAATACAGTGGTACCTCGGTTTGCGACTGCAATCCATTCCGCTGAGGCGTTCGCTAGCTGAAAGCACGCTTCTGCGCGTGCGCAAAGCAGCGATAGAGCGCTTCTGCGCGCGCTGTGCAGAGCGCTTCTGCGCATCCGACACCACGGAGCCCGGATGTAAAAACTTCCTGGTCTGCAGCGTTCGCTTGCTGAAGCGTTCGTAAACGGAGGTAGTCGTAAACCGAGGTTCCACTGTAATTACAATTACAACAAATAAAGACTTGACATATCTTGCTTTGCATGTCATGCATCTATCTCATAGTTTGGTTTCACCTTTTTAAGTTGCGTTACTGAAATAAATGCACTTTTCGATGATATTCTAATTTTCCGAGTTTCACCTGTATCTAAAGGGCTGTCGCATGGAAGGTGATCAATGGGGTGAGAGATGTCGCAGCCAGATCGCCCTCACATCTGGAGCAAGCTTGTTTTCTCCTGCTCCAGAGGCTGGGAACCAAATCAATGGATTCAAGTTTAGAAGAAAGACATCATGACTGTAAGAACTGTTCGATAGTGGAACAGGCTCCCTCAAGTGGTGGTAGGTTCTCCTCAGAGGTTTTTAAGCACAGGTTACATGACCATCTGTCATGTATATTTTAGTTGAGATTCCTGCATAAATTCTGTGCTGCGCCAAGAAGTACTTTTATCTGTCCTGAATCTTCCAACAGACTTAGTTACCATGCCCATCTATTTCAGAAGTTTGTTGTGACTTACCGTCTACAAAATTGTGGTGTCCCCCACCCCCACCCTGGTTTCTCTCTGTATTCTCTGCCTGGATCAGTCCTCCCCAGACTTTGCAGCTTGGGTGCTTGGACCAAGACTCCTCCCACCCTTCAGAGGCTTTATACGACTCTTCAAGCAACAAGTCCAGAAGAAGTTCCCACTGGTGAGCAATCACTGGGGAAAGAGGACGGTGGAATTGTAGCTGACGGGAGTGCTGGATTTGGCCCTGGGATTCAAAGTCACACCAGTCACAAGTTGTGGCTGGATTGGGGTGGGGGAGGGATTCTAGGCCATTTCAACCCTCTCTTCCATTCAGAAAAGGGCGGGGAGCAGGAGGTGTTGACGAAAGGAAAATGGGGTGAGTGAACCTATGAGAATTAGTCCTGCAGAATCAGGCCAAAGGGATGTCTAGCCCGGCATCTCTGTGGCCAACCAGATGCCCCAACAGGAAGCCCATGGGCAGGACCCAAGCACAAGAGCCCTCTCCCCTGCTGTGGTTTCCAGCAACTGGGATTCAGCAGCAGCATAGCCATAATGGTTAGTAGCCATTTCTATGAACTTCAAAGCCACTGAAAGGGTAGCCCTAAAGGGTTGTGGGGCGAATAGCTGGAAAATCAAGAGGAGCTGTGATGTTTTTGTGCAAGGTTTTGATGCAATTCCCAAAGATTTCCTCTGCTCCTGTGAGCCAATTAGCCACTTTTTTCATTCTTTCAGTTGATTATGACAGGCTCCTAGGGGAGCCCCTGAAAAAACCAGATTTCTTCAACGTGCAAGAGCTTTTCTCCTTAAAGGACCTCTTTGATGCCAGAGTCCACCTGGGCCACAAGAAGGGTTGCCGTCACAGGTCAGTGATTCCATCAGTTTTCTTGTAAACAGAGCCCTAATAGCATGTTAGACCCTTGATCCATAGCTATGGCTTGTCTCCTAAAAATAAAATAAGATTCTAGTCCTCATGGTTCTGAAGAAAGGGCTGAATCAAACAGAAGCAAAGATCCATCTGGCTTAGTACCGTCAACACTGTACACTGCCTACACTGACTGGCAGCAGCTATCCAGGGTTTCAGGCAGGGGACATTCCTGGCTGAGAAGTGGCCCTTCCCCTAATAAGAAAATAAAACTCTAGTCCTCATCATTCTGGAGAAAAAGTTGGATGAAATAGGGATATAAGAACTGCCTTGTACCGAGGCAAGCCAATTGCCCATCTAGCTCAGTATTGTTTACACCAGGGATAGGCAACCTAAGGCCCGTGGACCGGATGTGGCCCAATCGCCTTCTCAATCCAGCTCACGGACAGTCCAGGAATCAGCATGTTTTTACATGAGTAGAATGTGTCCTTTTATTTAAAATGCATCTCTGGGTAATTGGTGGGGCATAGGAATTTGTTCATATTTTTTTTTCAAAATATAGTCCGGCCCACTACATGGTCTGAGGGACGGTGGACTGGCCCACGGCTGATAAAGGTTGCTGACCCCTAGTTTACACTATCTGGCAGCTGTGACTTGCCAGGTTTTCAGACGGAACATTCCCTGCCCTACCTGAAGATGCCATTGGAGATTGAACCTGCACGCAAAGCAGATGCCATGGCACTGAGCCATGGTCTTTTTCTTAAACATTAAATAAGATTCTAGTTCTCATCATTCTCAATAAAAGACTGAGTTAATGGATTGCAGCCTGTGGCAGTTTTTCTCATCCTAGAACCACCGAAATGAATGGGCTCGAGCATCTCCTCTGCATTTCACCCTCACAACAACCCTGTGAGGTCAGTAAGGCTGAGAGCGAGTGACTGGCCCAAGATCACCTGATGGCCGGGGGGGGACAGGACGGTCCTACACTCTAATCACTACACCACACTGGTTCTCATGCTTAAGCTACCCGGCAGGTTTACTGGTCCCAAGTTGTGAAGGGCTTTATGTTCTAGTAGATAAAGAGGTACTGTAGGTGTGTCAAGTCTCCCATGGCTTTACGAAGACCAAATACCAAACCCCACCACTGCTCATGTTTGGCCTCTGTCTCCTACAGATTCATGGAGCCATACATTTTTGGGTGCCGCCTCGATCAGGACATCATCAACCTGGAGCAGACGATGGCACACCTCCAGCTGGCTCTCAACTTCACGGCTCACATCGCCTACCGCAAAGGCATAATCCTCTTCATCAGCCGGAACCGTCAGTTTTCCCACCGGATAGAGGCCACCGCCAAGGAATGCGGCGAATATGCTCACACTCGCTACTGGCAGGGCGGCCTGATGACCAATGCCGATATCCAGTATGGGCTGGGCGTCCGCCTGCCTGACCTCATCATCCTCACCCACACCCTCACCAACGTCTTCGAGCCCCACATAGCCATCCGGGACGCAGCTAAGATGAACATCCCCACGGTGGGCGTGGTAGACACGAACTGCAACCCAAGCCTCATCACCTACCCCATTCCGGGTAATGACGACACCCCCTCGGCAGTCGAGCTCTACCTCCGGCTCTTCAAGATGACCATCACGAGAGCGAAGGACAAGCGGAGGCAGATGGAGGTCTTGTGCAGAGGGCAGGACAAGCCTTGCTAAGGAGGCCGGAGCGGCTTGGTGGGAAACCATCCCCCCTACTCCTGAAAAATTCACTAGCTGGTCCCAGGTGCAAATTCTGTCAGACTGTCTTGGCTACAGGCAACTGAACCACATTCACATCATTTGTTTAAAACACCATGGTATCATTTTAGAGCCATGGTTTCTCAAAAGAATCCTAGGAACTGTAGTTTGTTAAGAGTGCTGAGAGATGCTAGGAGATCCCCTATTCCCTTCCCAGAGCTACAGTTTGCAGAGTGGTTTAGCAGCCAATCCCTCTTCCCCAGGGAAGTCTGGAAATTATAGCTCTGTGGGAGGGAAGAGGGGTCTCCTAACTCTCGACACCCTGAACAAGCAAAAGTTCCCAGGATGCTCTGAGTAAACCTATGGCTGTTTGAAGTGGTATCACAACACTTCAAATGTCTGGTGTGAATGTGGCCTGTGTTAGGTCCTGTCCATACATTTCAAAGCATTCTTAACACCACTTTAAACAGCTGTGGATTCCCCCAAAGAATCCTGAGAACTGTAGTGTGTTCAGGGTGCTGCGAGTTAAAAGGAGACCATGCTGTTCCCCCTCCCAGAACTATAATTCTCAAGCGTTCCCTGTGGACAAGGACTTATTGTTAAATCACTCTGGGAATTGTAGTTCTGAATGGGATAGAGGGCGTCTCCTAACAGCTCTTCAGCCCCCTTAACACACTATAGCTTCCAGGATTCTTTTGGGGGAAGCCATGAATGTTCAGAGTGATAACGGAGCGCTTTAATTGTGTGTTTTAAGCGTGGCCTCAGGTTGCAATTCAAAGCATGCTTGCAAGAAAGCAAACGGATGCATACCATACCACGATAACTCTTAAGGTTATTTTCCCAGGAAACTTCCGCCTAGAGTGCAATAACTTTCCTTCAACCCCACAAGACGTGCCATTCCGCCTCGCCTTTGCTGTACATCTTGCCCAGGCTTCCTCAACCTCTGCCCTCCTGATGTTTTGAGACTACAATTCCCATCATCCCTGGCCACGGGTCCTGCTAGCTAGGGATCATGGGAGTTGTAGGCCAAAAACATCTGGAGGGCCGAGGTTGAGGAAGCCTGGTCTTGACTGTCCCATCATCACTTTTAAAGCAACAGCAGCTCTGAAGCAGGACATGTATCTGAAAAAGTTAATTGTGAGAAGAGGATAGCTTCCAGCATTTCCTAGGACAGCAGGAGTGGGAAATCTCTGGGGCTGTGCAGGTGCTTCTGAACTACAACTCCCATCATCTCTTACCATTGGCCACTCTGGCTAGGGATGCTGCAAGCTAGAGTCCAGCAACATCGGGAGGGCCACAGATTAGAGAGCAGTGCCACAGGATAGAGAGCAGTGGTAGACTGGGCCAAATGCCTTTGCTTCTGCATTGGAAGTTGTTTCTCGCACCCTTTTTTCAACCCCATGTTTGTTTTCCCTTACAAAAAATAAAGGTATGTTTGCAAACAGAAGCATTTATGTATTTATTTAATTAACAACATAAAAAGAGCCCTGCCGCTGAATCCAGCCAAAGGAGCCCATCTAGTCCAGCATCCTGTTCTCCCAGCGGCTACTTAGATGCTTATTATGGGAAGCCCCCAAGCAGGATCCGAGCACAACAGCCACTCTCCCTTCCTGCAGTTTCCAGTGACTGGTATTCAGAAGCATTACTGCCTCCAACCATGGAGGCCAAAGGATAGCTACCATAGCTGTAGTAGCCACTGACAGCCATCTTCTCCCGGGATTTGTCCAGTCCTGTTTTAAAGCTATCCAAGTTGGTTATCAATGCCTCCTGCGAGAGCAAGTTCCATAGTTTTAACTGGAATAATTAATCTAATTAGTTCGTGTGGCAGTTTTTAAATACCCTGTCCTTTCTGAAGGCAGTGTTGAAATAAATTATCACCAAGCTCAAAACCATGGAGGGACCTGGTTTGAACAGAGATATCGGATTCTTATCTCATTATACATGATAAGCGATCTTCAGCCATCTCAACCCTTGCTTTTTCATGCAAAACCATTTGCAGTCGTTTGCGGTCATCAACAGCTATCAGTCAGTCAATCACCCATTTCCACCACCCTTCTGAGTGATCCCCCCTCCCCATCCCCACCCCTCCCCACCCCTTCTCTACATAAGTGCCTGGGGACTCCCATTTCACTGTATCTGAAGAAGTGTGCATGCACACGAAAGCTCATACCAAAATAAAAACTTAGTTGGTCTTTAAGGTGCTACTGAAGGAATTTTTTTGAAATAAACAAGCAGGGGAGATGTGCCAGTCCTGTTTCCAACACCGTGTATTACCTGGAGTTCCTTCTCTCATTTTATACTCGCTGACCAGAAGCCTGCCCTCCTCTTTCTGTTTTCAGATTCTGTCTTCTGTTTATCTACTCCAGCGTCAAAGGGCTCTTAGCACCAGAAAGTTACTCCTAAGGTCAGAATCTCCATTATTGCAATTTGGATCAGTTGGTCCAGGTCCTTCCCTCTGGAGCAGCAGAAAACAGACTTGCTCTGTCTTCCTTTTTTTTATATAATATTTTTTATTAAAATTTTGCATAACATGAAAACATAACAAATTAGCACAACAAAACGTCGAAAACATCAAAAAAAAAACACAACAATACAAACAATAAACACATACATCATCTTGTATCATCTTTTTAAATCATTGCCCCTTTTGCTTCCCCAGCTCCCCTCTATCTGATTTTCATTTTAAATTCATCCGTAACAGTTTCTATTTCATTACTTTTAATTTTCATCATCCCGTACCTTTCTTAATTCATCTTAATCTCATCCTTTTATTTGTATCTCAATTTTCCTGCTTTATAATCTCCTCTTTTCTCCCTAATGCCTTAACTTCTGTGTTTCCCTAGATGTTCAGACTTTCAATTCTCAAAAATAATTCCCTAAATATAATTTGAATCTTCTCCAACAGACTTGCTCTGTCTTCCAAGTAGGAGTCATTTAGGTATTGCTACAGTATTTCATGCGCTCTGCTTTCCATCACGGTGTCCTGTTGCGCCAGAAGGGGTTTGGTCATACTGGCCACATGACCCGGAAAGCTGTCTGTGGACAAACACCGGCTCCCTCAGCCTGGAAGTGAAATGAGCACCACAACCCCAGAGTCGCCTTTGACTGGACTTAACCATCCAGAGGTCCTTTGCCTTTTTACCTGTTATACAGTATGTGTCTGAACCCAGCTGCATGTCCAAGCACTCATGTCTTTCATACACACACTGACAAGAGGTTTAGGATATTTTGCTGGAGTTAGGACATGTGCTTGTTATGAATATGTGTTTACCTTTAACCTTATGCCAACAATTAAGCTTTCACACTAAAGGATAAAAAGCTTGGTTTGTTATATGAAATACTGTAGAAGTGACAGAATGTATATAAAGGCTATTTCAGACGGCTTAATATACAGTTTGTGAGGCAACATCTCACAATAAATTCACACCTTGATCTAAAGAGTAACAGAAATACCTATTTTCAAAAAACCTGTGGAAAAGTGAGCTTGGCAATTTTGCCACTGAAACCCGCACTAAATAGCAAAGCAGAAATGGAAAGGGAACACTACATGTCCTTAAGCACATGTATGCTGAATAGCTGTCAAGTTTTCCCTTGCTTATTCAGCATAAGGGAATTTCCCTTAAAAAGAGGGAGAACTTGACAGCTATGGTGCTGATCCTTGAAAGCCTTGCATAAGTTCTGTTGAAGCTAGCAAACTGACTACTGGGAATCGGGGGTTTAAAATAATATTGAGCTAATGCCTCCTAGTAGGGAAGTGAGGGGCTTTGAAATGAACAATTCCTGCAAGAAATGGCAAAACTTACCAGAAGAATAAGAAATCAAGAAACAAACTTTTAATAAAAGAATGGAAATTGAATATTTACAGATAAATTGTAAACAGATAAGCTCATTGGCAGGGTTATTGTAATAACCTGAAGTTTTATAAGAGTACAGTGGACGCTCTGGTCATGAACGTGATCCGTGCAGGAGGCATGTTCGCAACCCGCAGCATTCACAACCCGCAGTGCTGCGTCTGTGCATGCGCAGGTCGCAATCCAACGCTTCTGTGCATGCACAAAGCATGATTTAGCGCTTCTGCGCATGTACGAGCACCGAAACCCGGAAGTAACCTGTTCTGGTACTTCTGGGTTCAGCACAGTGCGCAACCCGAAAACACACAACCTGAAGCGCCTATAACCTGAAGTATGACTGTATATATTTAAAGTAGATGAATAAATGAGCAAATTAAGTTAATTTGGATATGCAGAGGGTATTAAAAATAAATTTAAGGAACTGCAGAAAGAGGGGGAAGGAAGTCAAGTTTTTAAATGTTAAAACGATTGTAAAATTAGTGAAATGTATATAACTAGTGAAATATATAAACTTAAAAAGTATAAATAAAATTTGTAAAACGGGGGGTTGGGGAGAGAACAGTCTTCCACCGGGGCGGGGGAGTGCTAGAGTCCTGTCTAGTCAAGTTTTGTGGGATCAATTTCAATCTGTTACCTCCGAGGATGTGGACAGGCTGCTTGGACGAGTGAAACCAACCACCTGTCTCCTTGATCCTTGCCCATCCTGGCTTATAAAAGCTAGCCGGGAAGGGCTGGGCGATGGGCTTCGCGGGTTGGTAAATGCTTCTCTCCATGACCCGCTGAAAGAGGCGGTTATTAAACCGCTTCTTAAAAAAAATCTTTAGATCCGGCCAATATGGCCAACTATCGCCCAGTCTCAAATCTTCCATTCTTGGGCAAGGTGATTGAGCGAGTGGTTGCTGAACAACTCCAGGCACGCCTGGAAGAAGCGGACCATTTGGATCCCTTCCAGTCAGGATTCAGGCCTCATCATGGGACTGAAACTGCCTCGGTCGCACTGGTTGATGATCTCCGGCGGGCTAGGGACAAAGGTAAGAGCTGTTTCCTTGTTCTGCTGGATCTCTCAGCGGCTTTTGACACCATCGACCATAACATCCTTCTGGACCGTCTAGAGGGCTTGGGAGCTGGGGGCACTATCATGCAGTGGTTCCGCTCCTTCCTCCTGGGCCGTGTTCAGAACGTGGTGGGGGAGGATGAGTGTTCAGACCCCTGGGCTCTCACTTGTGGGGTGCCTCAGGGTTCTGTCCTCTCCCCCATGCTTTTTAACATCTATATGCAGCCGCTGGGAGAGATCATCAGGGGGTTTGGGCTGGGTGTCCATCAGTATGCTGATGATACCCAGCTCTACCTCTCTTTTAAATCAGAACCAGTGAAGGCGGTGAAGGTCCTGTGTGAGTGCTTGGAGGCGGTTGGAGGATGGATGGCGGCTAACAGATTGAGATTGAATCCTGACAAGACAGAAGTACTGTTTGTGAGGGACAGGAGGCGGGCAGGTGTGGAGGACTCCCTGGTCCTGAATGGGGTAACTGTGCCCCTGAAAGACCAGGTGCGCAGCCTGGGAGTCATCTTAGACTCACAGCTGTCCATGGAGGCACAGGTCAACTCTGTGTCCAAGGCAGCTGTTTATCAGCTCCATCTGGTACGCAGGCTGAGTCCCTACCTGCCCACTGACTGTCTCTCCAGAGTGGTGCATGCTCTAGTTATCTCTCGCTTGGACTACTGCAATACGCTCTACGTGGGGCTACCTTTGAAGGTGACCCGGAAACTACAACTAATCCAGAATGCGGCAGCTAGACTGGTGACTGGGAGCAGCCGCCGAGACTACATAACACCAGTCCTGAAAGACCTACATTGGCTCCCAGTATGTTTCCGAGCACAATTCAAAGTGTTGGTGTTGACCTTTAAAGCCCTAAATGGCCTCGGTCCGGTATACCTGAAGGAGCGTCTCCACCCCCATCGTTCTGCCCGGACACTGAGGTCCAGCTCCGAGGGCCTTCTGGCGGTTCCCTCACTACGAGAAGCCAAGTTACAGGGAACCAGGCAGAGGGCCTTCTCGGTAGTGGCACCCACCCTGTGGAATGCCCTCCCACTAGAGGTCAAAGAGAACAACAATTACCAGACCTTTAGAAGGCATCTCAAGGCAGCCCTGTTTAGGGAAGCTTTTAATGTGTGATGGATTTCTGTATTTTAATGTTTGATGGATTTCTGTATTTTAGAATTTCTGTTTTGTTGGAAGCCGCCCAGAGTGGCTGGGGGAACCCGGCCAGATGGGCGGGGTATAAATAATAAATTATTATTATTATTATTATTATTATTATTATTATTATTATTATTCCACGCTCGGCTCATCCTGCTAGGCTTTTCAGGGATGGCCATTGATGCTTTGCTGGATTCCAGCATGGCATCAACCAATCGTATTTGCAGCATGTCCTGGAAGCCTTACCGGTTCACAATTTGGGGTGCAGCCTCTCCCTCGCAACATTCATGGTTTTCCTCAGTTTCTTCAGGAAGGGATAAATAAGGAGATTAATGTCAGCACAGTCAAAAACAACAACAAGTGGCCTCTCTGAGCAGTGTTTTTTATTGTCTGGGTAGGGATCCATTGAATTCCTATCCTACATATAAACTTTTGTTTGAGAGAGTTGTGTTGTCCTACTCCCCTGTCATGCATACATAGATTCACTCCTTATAATTAAAATTGGGCTCTTGCAGCTCTCATGGGTCCCCATTTTGATCCACACCTCGGCGCTCTTCATCAGGATAAAGTTGTGCTACCCCCACACCTTTTCTCATGCCTAAAGTTCATTCAGATGTACCGTAAGATGCATAAGTGGTAAGCTGAGCAGAGCTGATTGTGCATCAAAAACCAGCCGCACAGATACAATCACAAATATTTTTTTATTCAACCTTCTGCCTATCCAGACTCAATATAAAAATAACACGCCTTAATAATTATATGTTCCAAAGATACTCTCGCTGGTTGCTCAAAGGTGAACCTTCCTTGCCAGAGGTGACCTGATTAAAATGCCTTTCCTTGTTTCTCTTTGCAGGATGGGAAATAACAGCATAGATCAGCGTTCCAGGCTAATAAGCTCATGCTCCCTGAGCTGCAGTGAGACAGAGAATCCCCAGAGACACCCATTCCCCTACAGGCGTTGCAGCTGTGGCTGATGTGCCAGAGTTGTGTCAGTAGGTGGCAGAAAGGAACAGACTATGCCTACGCTCAGTGTTCTGCAAGCCGTGAGCATTCAGAATGATTGGTAGCCTGACAAGTGTCCCCAACTTCCTCAAATGTGATGTTAAGGTTCCTGCAAAAATCATGTTTTGTCTGTCCAAAACTGAGGGGTCTTAGCAAGATTCTAGTCTTCATGGTTCTGAATAAGGGGCTGAATTAAATAGGAACACAATAAACTGCATTCTACTACTGAGCCAGCCCTTTGCAGTCTACCTAGCTCAGTAATGTCTGCTGTGATTGGCAGTGGCTGTCCAGAATTTCAGGCAGGGAGTCTTTCCCAGCCTTTCCTGGAGTGGTCAGGGATTGAACCTGAGACAGATATTTGCACACAAAGGAGATGCTCCACCACTGAGCTCCAGGCAGTGCCTCCCACAATTTCCCCACCCGGTAGAGCAACTTTCACAGCCTGACAAAGTTGCAAGCTCACCTCTCTTCACGCTTGTAAAATGCATGTTGCTGGGTTTAACCTGGGAAGTTTATGGGTTAGTGAGGAGAAAATAGTGTTTTTATAAACTGTGTTCCAGTAGATCAGATGAGCAGACAACAAGGACCTTTTATAATGTCAGGCTGCAGATTTGGCTTGCTTTCACCCAGGCACCAGAGATGTTAAAAGTCCATCCTCCAGGGATATTTGAGCTTCATTCTGTATAACTACAAACTAAAGCAGGAATATCTGGCTTGCTCCAGGTCAAATAAATAACCCCACATATTATTTGGAATGAGGGTGCAGATTTCTTGTGCTTAATGCAGCACAAGCCTTCAGCGGCCTTCAATTTCAGCATATAATTTCAGGGTCTATGGATTAGTTTGTTTAATACCCTATTTTCTTCTGTTCAAAGGAGAGTTGCTGCTGGATTTCTGCAGCAGATATTTTAATGCATGAAATAAGCTTGGCAACAGGTTCTCCAGACACAGATTGAAGAATTTTGCTGCCATGCAGCAGCTTTGTAGAGTTTGCACTTGTAAGCTCAAAAAAATACCAGGGTTTGTTTTAGGGTATGTGTGTATATATATATATATATATATATATATATATATATATATACACACACACATATGTGTGTGTGTGTGTGTGTGTGTGTGTGTGTGTGTGTGTGTAGTGACCCAGATACATGCAGAGTGGAGGCAGCCAGGTACACTTGCCCCAGGCCTTGGAGGGCTAAGTTGGCCAGGGGCATCACTAGGGGCCTGCCAGACTTATGATGTCATGCCAAGAATGCCATATGCCTCCCAGACAACCGGGGATTTACTGGGCAAAACAGCTATGGGCAAAACACCACGCCTGCCTGTGTGCACTTCAAGGCTTTGACAGTAAAATCTGCACCTGCATTACTGCTCACAGTACCAACGTGTAGCATCAGATCAGATTAGCCAACAGTGCTGCAATGTCACATCTCATGTTTGTCGGAGCCATGTGTCTGGTTCGTCTTGGGTAAGAATGAGATGTGTAGAATTAGTTTTGCAAACATGGTTGAGAAGTGCACAATACTTGTTAAATCGGTGTAGAATGTACAAGGTTTCTGAACTTCCATTTTTTTCTCTGTTTAAAATTTAGCTCGGTTGGAACAATAAAACAGGTACATCCATGGTGCAAACTGCAAAGGAGGAAAAAGAAGCAGAAAGCAGATGCTGAGAGAGCATATCAGTCGCTCTCACAGTGGATTCATTCATGCTTATGGGCAAGACCAGTGTGACCACGACAACTTCAACGACTGCACCCAACAAGGATCCACAACAAGGGAGTTGTTCTACTGAACAACCGGAGCCGTTTGAGAGACCTGATTCTGGTAATTTTGGGTGTGTCGATGAAAGCGATACAGGCGAGATTTTCACCTGTATTCTTCAAGATATGCATCTTCTTGCAGAGAGCAGTCAGTCAGGAACGAAGAATACAATTATTGTTTTCAGCTGTATATCAAATAGATTTCAAAATGAGTTGATTGCAGCATATGTGGAAAAGGTGGTGAGCATTTTGCAAAAGGATTTGGAGATTCCTACTACTATTATAACATTATAATTGATGGTATACCTGATTGCTGTCACAAGGAGAGGCATGTGTTTTTGTTTCATTTTGTGGTGAAGATCAAGGAGCAGTGGGGAGTTGTCGAGCGTTTTCTGTGCATGGAAGACTGTAGCGATAAGACTGCTGAAGCTATTGCTAGTCCAGGGCATGGACTTTTCCACATGCCCTGGCCAGATAATGTTGCAACCATGTTTTGAAGCTCATAAAGGTGTTCAAGCACGAATTTTTCAGAAAGTGCCCAAAGCTTTCTTTTCAAATTGTGTAATGCACTTGCTTAATTTTTCAGGATGCCATGATGCACAGACCAGTATCCAAACGAAGTGGTTTTTTTTTCAACTATGTGCAAAAGACATATACTTTTTTCACTTGCAGTCCACCACTCTAAAAAATACTGAAGCAAGTCCTCAACACATCACTGCATTCAGCAAGTGCAACTCACTGGAGTGTGTGCATCAATGCTATGTGACCAATGTATGAAAAGCCAAACTCTCAACTGGAGAGCCTATTACTTCACTGAGTGACAGTGTCTTGAAAATATCTGTCTACTGATGTCAGGTAGGTAGCCGTGTTGGTCTGGGTCGAAGTAAAATAAAAAAATTCCTTCAGTAGCACCTTAAAGACCAACTAAGTTTTTATTTTGGTATGAGCTTTCGTGTGCATGCACACTTCTTCAGATACAGTGAAATAGAAGTCCCCAGGCACTTATGTAGAGAAGGGGAGGGGAGGGGGGGTCACTCAGAAGGGTGGTGGAAGTGGGTGATTGACTGACTGATAGCTGTTGATGACCGAAAACGACTGCAAATGGTTTTGCATGAAAAAGCAAGGGTTGAGATGGCTGAAGATCGCTTATCATGTATAATGAGATAAGAATCCGATGGAGGGACCTGGTTTGAACAGAGATATCGGATTCTTATCTCATTATACATGATAAGCGATCTTCAGCCATCTCAACCCTTGCTTTTTCATGCAAAACCATTTGCAGTCGTTTTCGGTCATCAACAGCTA
The DNA here is from genome assembly GCF_963506605.1 of Zootoca vivipara. Classification (NCBI taxonomy): domain Eukaryota; kingdom Metazoa; phylum Chordata; class Lepidosauria; order Squamata; family Lacertidae; genus Zootoca; species Zootoca vivipara. Next base: position 17,146,297 of record NC_083294.1, read on the forward strand.
TCAGTCAGTCAATCACCCACTTCCACCACCCTTCTGAGTGATCCCCCCTCCCCTCCCCTCACCATCCCCACCCCTTCTCTACATAAGTGCCTGGGGGCTTCTATTTCACTGTACTTGAAGAAGTGTGCATGCAAACGAAAGCTCATACCAAAATAAAAACTTAGTTGGTCTTTAAGGTGCTACTGAAGGAATTTTTTTGTCTACTGATGTGTATCAGATAACACATAAGGACAGGAAAACTTCCCACAGATTTGACCCTTCTTGAACTTGCTCCAGTGAGTCATTCAAAGTGGTTAGCAACAGCAAACAGTCTTGGTCACTGTGAGGGACAGGGACTACAGACAACCCCCTCCCATCTTGAGAACCAGTTCTTCCCCGAGTACCAGCGGGAGCGGAGAGGGGGAAGAGTCCAGCGGGGAAGCAGGAAGTAGAGGGCATGGCTCTGGCAGGGTCGCAGAGCCCCTGCTCCGCTTGGGAGAGGAAGGAAGGGAGAGGGAAAGGGGTAGGAAGGAAAACACGGCAAGAAAACCTTTCCCTCCAGTTCCGGAATTGCGCAAAAAGAAACGGGGGAGGAGATTTGCGATTCCCAGACTTCTTTGTTGGAAAAGAACGCGGGAATCGCCATTCCAGGGTTCTGACCCAGACTGAGAATATGTATCTTATACAGCTCCAGCACTGTAAATAGTTTGCACACAATAAAAGCATGAAAAGGCAACGTTCTGGAGAGTTGTTACTCTAGAGTAGCCGCAACGCGCCTCCTGTGACAGTCACATATGGATTTATGGTGTTTATGTGCCATGTGTGGCATGGCTCTGATTGTCGAAGCTCCCCAACCCCCAGGCAAAAGGGGGGGAAAGAAAAAAATGTGTTGATGTTGTAAGAAGTGACAAGACTGGTAAGATTGGGGAATTCCCCAAACTAGCAAATTCTAGTTTCTAGGAGTAAAGCATGCTAAAACAGCATTTTGCAAAAGATCTCTGCACCCTGTCCAGAGGCCATGAGGTTTGTGGCTCTCTTGGAGCTTGTGAAGACCCAGATTCAAACCCTGGCATTGCCAGCAAGTTGCTCGGAAGCTGCAGCTGGGTGGTAGATCAGTGCCCCCAGGGTCAATCCCTTGGAGCATATGCAGGTGAGGCTGGGAATGTGCCCTGTCTGAATTGCTAGGGAGCTGCTTCCAGCCCTTCTGGACAACACTAAGCTAGAATGAACCCAAGGGTGTGACTCTGCATAAGGAGACCAGGATTCAAATCCCCTACTCAGCCATGAAGGTCACTGGCTGACCTTGGGGCAGTCGCTTGCTTCTTAGCCTATCCTACCTTGTAGGGTGATTGTTGGGATAAAATACACTCACTACCTTGAGTTTCTTGAAGGAGGGGTAGGGCATATAAACCTACGGACAAGGCCAAAGGGATAGAGAGAGCACTATTTATTTACATCAGAAGCTGTTCATCCAAAACAATTTCCCTTGCTTCACTGACAGTCTGTCCATCCGAAAGGGAGGAGGACCCATTGGTTATTCCACTTGTCCTTTCCCCCCTGGTGCTAAATCTTCCTGCTTGCATACTTTGGGGGGCAGGGGGCGAGAGCAGAGTGCTCCCTAGCCCTCTTCCTATTCTGTGATCCTCTGTGTGCAACATCAGTGGTTTTCAGCGTCCCACACTTATGAATATTTGGTATTTGATATTTTCTTCCACAAGAGTGTCTTGAGGCTGCTGAGCACCAGTGAGTGGTGGACCTCCATCTGGCTGGCCAAGCCGCTGAGGGTTGTGCAGGTCTTGAGCTGCTTCTGAAGCTCATCCTTCAGATCGGAGGGAGCCCCGTGGAGCAAGTACTCCTGCAGAAGCCCACACACCTTGGCCAGGTTGGGCTGAACCACGTCACTCTTGCACTGCTTCATGAGCTTGTCGCAGGGGGCCACACAGTCCCTCCCGTAGGTGCAGTCCACGTTCTGCTCGCAGTGGCGCCCTTTGAGGAAGCCCCGGATGGTCATCTCTGTTGCCACCTTCCGGAGGTCCACCATCTTGAAGTCATGCCTGTCATTGTAGCCCATGTTCTTGAAGCCCGCCTCACAGATGTAGAAGTTGCCGTACATCCCGTGGAAGATCTCCTCCACAAACTCCAAGAGGCCAATGGCGATCTTCGCTCTCTGTGGCCAGGCTGGGGAGAACCACCGGTGGAGGACCCTGTGGATGGCCGCGGGCAGCAGTGGCTGCAGGAAGCGAGGGACCTCCACAGTATAGAGGGAGGTGTGGCGGATCTTCTCCGTGACGTACAGGTCCCCGCAGTGCCCCAGCAGCTGGGAGGTGTGCTCCTTCTCATGCAGGGAGAGCGTCAGCAAGAAGTCGTTCAACTGCAGCAGTGCCCAGATGGATTTCGCCTCCGCCAGCGACAGTTTTCCATCTCGACTGACATCCGCCATGGCCATTATCTTGTTCACTAAGTTGGTGAAGGAGACCTGGTCGCCTAGATTGGACTGCAAAAGACAGATAGCTTTTCATTTCATTTTACTTCATTCCATTTTCTCTCTCCTTTTTCCCTGTTTGCTTCTAGCCTTTATTACCATTATTAACAACCCCAAAAGTGCAGTAGCAGGGTATTACATCATCTCATACCCAAAACAGTAAATAATACTGTTATGAGCTCGCTGGCTTCCCGCCGTTACCCCCACCCCTGCTTGTGACAGCCCCACCCCTTTGCCCTCCCTCCAGGACTTCCAACAGCCAGCTCTGTTGTTCTGGATCCACAACCCCCTGAAAACAAGAAAGCCTTCCCCCATACCCTGCTGGTGTAGTGACAAACTCACTTTTAAGAAATTCAGGAGCATCTCCTTGAACTCATCCATTGATGTCCCTCGTGTCGGCTTGCTGAAAAGGACCACATCTCTCCTGGGGGCTGAGTCAGGGTTGCCATCGGCCTTGAGGGCCTCTTCAATGCCACATTTGATTATCACCTCCTTCTCTTTCCAGAGGCCACTGTATACCTGCACCGAAGGAGAGGAATGTACCTTAGAGAGACCAACTGGATCTGCAGGACACATATTTATTTGACAGGTGCCCAAAGTTCACAGAATGTAGCATTGGAAGGGAAGACACACACCCTCTCCAAAGGGTCACTTAGTCCAACTCCCTGCATCGCAGGATTCACAGCTATGTTGACCAGCTGAAGTATGTGCCTGTTAATATGAGAATAGAGATTCCTAAAAGGGCGGCCTGAATGATCGGGTGGATGCAACTCAATGTGCAAAGTGATGCATGCTGGGGCAAAAAAAATCTTAATTCAACATACATGGGGGTCTGAATTGGAAGTGGCGGACCATGAGCAAGAACTTGGTGCCAGGTGTTGGGCCAGTTTGGTGGTCATGAAAAACACAAACCATGCCTAGGGATCATCATGGAAGGAATTGGAAATAAACTGCCAGTGTCATTAAGCTGTTATACAGATCTAAGTTGTAACTGTGCTTGGAATATTGTGTGCCATTCTGGCTGCCTCGCCTCAAAAAGGATATTGTATATTATTATTTTTAGAAATCATTTTTATTGGCTTTACAAATACAAAATACAAATAAACAGAGAATAAAAAGTATATCTATATAAAGAGATTCTCTGAATCTCAAGACTTTGCCCTATCCCCTCCATGGGGTCTCATTTTAAATATCTACTACTGCATACTCATCAATACTCCATTTTTTATATCAAATCATATTATCCATCGTAATTTTTACACTACAAGTGAAATCAAAATCCTGCCTTTGTTTCCATATGCTTACAGTGGGTCTCCTAAATAACTTACAAATTTTTCCCATTTTTTTAAATAAAGTTTTTGTCCCCTTGGCTCCTGAGTTTTCCAATCAGTTTTACCATCTCAGCATAGTCCATCAGCTTGGTTTGCCATTCTTCTCTGGTAGGGACTTTGCAAAAAGGATATTGTAGAGAAGGAAAAGGTTTAGAAAATGGCAATCAAAATGATCAAGTAGATGATGGAGCGGTGCCCCTCTGAGTAAAGGACTTTTCCATTTTGAGAAAAAGATAGGCAATAAAATAAAAAATTTACAAAAATTATACATAGCATAGAAAGAGGAATGGGTTTTCTCCTTCCTTCGTGGACTCATGGACATTCAGTGACGCTGAATGTTGGGAGGATCGAGGACAGACAAAAAGCCCTTCATGCAACACACAATTAAGCTTTGGAACTTGTTCCCACAGGAGGCACTTGCAGCCAGCAACATGTATGGTTTTAAAAAGAGGATTGGACGAATTCACCAATTTAAATGACCACCTTCCCACCAGCATATGGCAAGACTCGAGCAGCGTGCCCAGCACTGTGATGTCCCCACCTCATCCCTGCACCCTGCCAACAACTTGTGCACACTTCAAAGCGTTCCATAGCTCCAGCCAACGATGGAAGGTCAACCTACCTGCTGGGTGGGAGAGGACGAGAGGCAGTGCTGGAACACCAGTGTATGCTCCTTGCAAAGGTCTTTACATGTCGACCCAGAAATTATTCCTTTATTATATTGGTCACACTGGAAAGGAGGAGGGGGAGAAAACAAAGGAATCAATAACTGTTAGCAATCATATCCCACCTTTCCTCAAAGGAGTGTGAGGTGGTGTATGTGGCTCTGCTTCCCCTGTTTAGCCTCCCAACAACCCTGGGGTAGGCCTGAGAGACAGTGGCTGGTCCAAAGTCAACCAGTAAGCTTCATGTCCTGGGGCTGGTGTCCCCTCAAATGCCACAGTTCTATGATTATACAGCTCAGTTTATTCAGCAAAGCAATGGGTTCCCATGTTACTTCCTTCCCTCCAGAACCAGGCAGAAAAGAGGATGCCACATTTTTTAGAGGATGGAGAATCTCACATTTCCCCACTGTGGCCAAAAGCCCCTCCTGCTCCTTCCCCAGCAGTCGGGGACCATTCCTCATTGAACCATCATTAAATCAGAGCTCAGAAAACTCTTCATTAGAAGGCGCCACTCTGGGCAAGTGGCAGATGGCAAACAGCAGCCATCTGGCCATCGAAGTTCCTCTGGAGGCTCCTTATCCAGCAACCAAAAGTTCCAGGCTTCTCTTCTGCTCATTCGGCTTCAGATCCGTTATAGGTCCAAGTCCATGCAGCACCCCCAGCTGACAGGGAACTTTTTTCAATGGAAATGCTACCACAATAGACCTTAAGAGAAGCCTGGTTACAGCTCCATCAGGCCGATGGCACATCTACCCCACCATCCTGCTCTCACAGGGGCTGACCAGTTGTCCCGAAAGGAAGCCCAGAAGTAGGACCTGAATGCCTAGGACCTGCAATTCCTAGCAACTGATATTCATGCAATCCTAGAGTTGGAAGGAACCCCCAAGGGTCACCTAGCCTCCAGCAAAGGAGACCCCACTGCCTTCCGATGTAATATTAATCACAGTAATCATAGTAATAATAAATATTTTTGCAAATGTGGATGGGGGATACTCACAATGATCATCTGACAGACGTGTCCTCTGCAGAGTTCTGAATAGGACGAGTAATGCATGTAGACCACCCAACTGCCCACAAAAATGCCCAGCCAGGCAAAAAATAGGTACTTGACCTTGATGCCAGGAAGACGGCTCTGTGGGGTTGGGAAGAGAGAGCAAAAGAAATTTAAGGAGAGCCAAAACAGGTATGGAAGGATATATCTATATATACACAAAATCCACATCTGTCAACAGCAAGGTGAAGGTCCCAGCCCACGTACAGTGTCCCGAGCCCAGAAAAAAACCCTGCTGGCACCACAACAGCTCGAGAGTAAACCAAGAGTTTCGTTTTTGCTTTTTCCTCTTTCAAAGTCTGCCTGGATCAGCACCTGCGCGTACCAGTCAGCATGGCATATTGGTGAGTGTCAGGCTGCTAGTACCTGGCAGAGACCAGGGTTCAAATGAGAAAGAGGCTCCCTGCCTGAAATGATGGAGAGCTTCTGCCAGTCAGTGTAGACAGTACTGAGTTAGATAGAACAATGAGCCCAGCTTGATAAGAGGGCAGCATCTTATTTAAATTGGCTTATTATTTAGAACATGAGGACTATAGCCTTATTTCTTAAGTAAAAGGGTCAGTGGTAGAGCACCGGCTTTGCCTGCAGAAGGTCCCATGTTCAATTTCCAATGGCATCTCTAGGCCATGCTTGGGAAAACTCCTTGAAACCCTGGCGATCCACTGCTGCCAGTCAGTATAGTTGATACCGAACTAGATAGACCAATGGTCTGAGTCGGTTTAAGGCAGCAGCCTTATTCAATTCACCTTTCTTCAGAACTTTGAGGACTAGAATTTTGCCATGATTGAGGGGGGAAGGGCCATAGCTTCCTATGTTCTTGTGTTAGAGGACTGTAGCATAGTTAGTCCTTGTGGTTCTAAACAAAATGTTGAATTAAACAAAGGTCTGAGAGACTAGAGGTTTGAGTTTCCAGACAGATTTGGGACACAATGGCTGTTTTTCTTATAAACTCTCCAACTTCAGCAATAATAGCAACAACTCTTAACGTCTCCAACCCTAGGAAAGGTAACCACATTTACGTTTTGAAATCAGAAAAGCTTGCACACTATGTTTCTGGTTAGCCTAATACAGATTTTGGATTTATTTTTACAGCTTACCTTTATTTTACTCTGTGACTCTTAGGTGGGAACTTGACTGTGCTGGTTTCTTCATGCGAGTTTTGGGACTGGTGGTGACTGGAGGTTGTCAAGCTACCTTGACCTTCACCAACCTGGAGCCATCCTGATGTTTTGGACTACAACCCCCATCAGCACCAGCCAGCAACACACAAACATCTGGCAGGCAAAGGTTGAGCTTAGATGTATAAGTTCTGATGAAAGAGCTGTCTGGTTCCTCCCCCAGTGGAGAGTCAGCACTCTGGATTTTGGACTTTGCAGTTATGTAATTCACATTTTGCCTCTTTGGGGGCTTACTGGATGGAAGCTCATGCCACTCTCACTGATAAAGGCCATCTCAGTCTTGCAAAGCAAAGATGAATTATAATCTTTTCAGCAGCAGGTTGGGAGTCCTCTATTCCCAGACATTTGGTGGGATAGTTTTTTTAAAAAAAATTGCATTGTGTTGACAATTATTCATGATGTGTTTAACGAATAGGAGGGCTGCTTTGGTTTTAACATGATACAGATATTGGTGTCCGTATCATTTTAAAATTTTGTGTATTTTAATGACAGAGATTCCTTGATTACTTTCCTGAAAAAGGCATCAAAGAAATTAAACTGCCAAAATATTCTGCTGATGCAAACTAATAAGTGTGATTTGGCTCTGGGGCTGTGAACATTTCTTTCCTTACTCGAGAAAGGACACCCTTGCCGAACCTTTTCATGTGGGCAAGAAAGTACATTGCCATTTGGCTAATTGAAGAATGGAAAGGAATCCCACCACGTTTAGTGGGTGTTACTCCCAAGTAAGTATAGTATAAGATATTGGCCTTTTCCTTAACAATAACCTGTACCTCTTCAGATGCAGTTCCTAAAGCATCTCAGGAAGGCAGCCACTATTGAGGTTTTCACAACAGGCGAAATATATTGAAGCTTAATTCGTCTGCCTTGTCACTGTTTCATCAGCTTAAAAAAAATCCAACACGCTTGATTGACATGGCCCAGATCAGGGGTCAGCAAACCTTTTCAGCAGGGGGCCAGTCCACTGTCCCTCAGACCTTGTGGGGGGCCGGACTATATTTTGGAAAAAAATATGAACAAATTCCTATGCCCCACAAATAACCCAGAGATGCATTTTAAATAAAAGGACACATTCTACTCATGTAAAAACATGCTGATTCCTAGACCGTCTGCGGGCTGGATTTAGAAGGCGATTGGGCCGCATCCAGCCCCCGGGCCTTAGTTTGGGGACCCTGGCCCAGATTATATCGATTTAGTGAGGGGGGTTGGGGGAGAAGTGGCAAAACAGGAAAAAAATGTCCCTTACAATACAACCCTATATTTGTTTAGTCAGGTGTAAATCCCCTTGTATTCAATGGAGCAAATCGTCCAATGACAGTGCAGCCCAGGTAAAGGATACATTAAAAGCATGCTGGATCAGATCAGCCAAAATCCCATCTAGTCCAGCCTGCTGTTCTCACAGTGGCCAACCAGATGCCTCTTCCGGGAAACCTGCAAGCAGGATTTGACCATAAGAGCACCTCTTCCCCTCCTGTGGATTCCAGCAACCAATATTCGGAAGAATCATTACTAGCCCTAATAATAATAGCCATTGATAGCCCTTTCCTCCATTAATTTGTCTAATTCTCTTTTAAAGCAATTTAAGTTGGTCACCTTCCTTTCTGTGGGAGTGAGTTCCACAAGCTAAATGCACTGGGTGAAGAAGGATTTTCTTTTCCCTATCCTGAACTTCCAACATCCAGCTTTGTTGGATGCCCACAAGTTTTAGTGTTGTGAGAGAGGGAGGAATTATGCTATGCATAATTTTATAAACTTCTATCATGTTGCATCTTAAAATAAAAAGTCCCAACCTTTCCTCTAGGAGTTGCTCCATGTCCACTTTCAGTTGCCCTTTTCTGAACCTTTTCCAACTCCTAGGCCAGAACTGTACACATGATTCCAAATCTGGTCCGTCCCCACCATAGGTCCATTGGCCTTCGCACTTGGGAAAGAGATGCCGCCTATTCTAACACATGCACAGACCCGCTGGGAGCAGAGCAGCCTAGCCACAGCCATGCACTATTTCTTACCATCATCTGCAAAGGATGTTGGGAACACTGGAAGCTGCCTTCTGCAGGGCCAGACCCTTGGTCCATCTGCTTCAGTATTGTCCACACTGACTGGCATTCACACTTCCCCACACTTCAGGCAGGGCATCTTTCCCCAGCCCAACCTGGAGATGCCATTAGGAATCGAACCTGGGACCTTCTGCATGCCCAGCAGCTGTTCTGCCATTGAGTAGAAATCCTCTGAAAATATTTTCAACACTGACTGGCAGCACCTCTCCACCCATTCTGGCAGGGAGTGTTTTTCCTTTGGATATCTGAACACTACTGCCCCTCTCCTGAGAATGGCAGGATTCAAGAGAGGTCTCGCTGCCATTTCCAACCAGTTTTCATTCTTCACACACACACACACACACACACACACACACACACACACACACCCTTGCTTGATTTGAAGGGCACTTTGTGTGCCCCTGCTGCAGCATTTGCCTGGCATTTGGGCACCAGAGATGTTGCAGTGCAGAATGCACCCAAACTCTTGGCCTTTTGCAGTTGCCAGCTGGCCTGGCTGATTTGCATGGCTGCCTCCAAATGGGCCAGATAATATTCTCCAGCACTCAGAGGCATCCCACACTGTCTCTGGCCTTTCCTCAATATCTCCCCCCCACCCACACACACACAACCAGTCCCCAAGGTTCATTAAAAATAATAAATACACGTGCTTCCACAGTGAACACACTTCTTGCAGGGGCTTCTGCTTGTAGAAGCTAAAACCCAAAAACCAGAAAAGGAGGGGAGTGTACTAGAATAGGAGATGAACTGGTGCAGGAGTTCTCCTCCACCTGCTTGTGGGGCCAACCAGAGGGGGTCCTCCTTCGCCCCCAGAAGGTTCCTCCTGCTTTTTTACCTGCTGCATCAGGTAACGCCTAAGTAAGTACCCCTTTGGCGCTTAAGCGGTAAACGGTCCAGACAGTGGTGGGGAAGAAGCTGCCTTTGACATTGACAAGCTTGTCAATTGCAAGAGGCAAAGGCGCGCGGCGCCTCAGTATACAATCTCCAGCAAGAAGGGCGGCATTTTTATCGTTATTTTTTGCTCCGAAGCCTCATTCCATCTTGAGAGATCAATTCCCCGCCCCCGCCCCCACGCAGTACCCGAAAACGGCACTGAGCTTCAGCTCGGAGGCCAGAGAGACACCCCTTCCCCTTCCATCGTTTCTCTCTACATCCGCGCCCGCCTTCGCTCTCACCTGCAGCCCCATGGAGAGGGGGCAAAAAAGTACCAGCTGCACAACCCTTCTCATGCTGGGCTCTGGCAGTGCAGGGGGGTGTCTCTTTTGTTCTAAGCCCCCCCTGGACAGAAGGGGGGGAGGCGCTGCGTTCACGCCAGACTGGAGAGGGCAGGGACTGCAGGGCTCGGTGGGTCCAAGGCAGTGGGTCTTCCAGGCTGGCCGAGATGGGGGGCCCTGCTGCCTCCCCGTTTCTGCCGCATCTTCCTCCTTCCTCCTCCTCCTCTGGATGATGCTGCGGAGACGCTCTTTAAAGGGGAGGCCTGCCCAGGCACATTTCTGCCCGCCGATGGAAAAAGAGACCCGAGGGGAAGCTTCCCCCCTCCCCTTCTCCTTCCTTCCACAATTGGGTCTCCTGCTTCCGCTTACAAGTCTTTCTGGCATCTTCAGGCAGAAGGCAGGTGGCTTTTTGAGGAAGAAGGGGAGCCCAGTCCCCCCCCCACCAAAAAAAAAAACCCTGGAGGAGAGAGAGGGGTCTCCCAATCCCAGGAAGGAAGGGCAGCTAGCTTGCCACATTTGGAAATGAATGAAGTGGCATTGGTACCTTCTGCATAACACACTTTGCATCCTTCAGCCTTAAAACTCGCTGAGAGGACCAACCACTGGGCAGCAATGATCTTATTACTCGCCCTTCACCTTAAGATCCGAGGGCACGTTACAACCATTTAAAATATAATTTTTAAAAAGGAAAAAATAAGAGCATTTCTGTATTAGGCCAGTGGCCCACCTAGATCAGCATCCTCTTCTCAGGGGCCAATCCAGTGAGAAACCTGCAGGCAGGACCCAAGCACAAGAGGAACATTCTCCCCTAATGTGGTTTCCAGAAGCATTGCTGCCTCCAGCTGGGGAGGTAGGCAAGAGCCATTGTGGTTAGTGGCTATGGACAGGCCTATTCAACTCCATGAAACAAGTCTAATCCTCTTTTGATGTCATCTTGCTTGGTGACTGTCACTGCCTCCTGTGGGAGTGAGTTCCAGTTTAACTATTTAACATTAAAAAACAGTTTTCCAAAACTTACAGTTACAGGAGGTAAGGTAAAAGGTAAAGGGACCCCTGACCATTAGGTCCAGTCATGACCGACTCTGGGGTTGCGCGCTCATCTCGCATTATTGGCCGAGGGAGCCAGCGTATAGCTTCCAGGTCATGTGGCCAGCATGACAAAGCCGCTTCTGGCAAACCAGAGCAGCACATGGAAACGCCATTTACCTTCCCGCTATAGCGGTTCCTATTTATCTACTTGCATTTTGACGTGCTTTCGAACTGCTAGGTTGGCAGGAGCTGGGACCAAGCAACGGGAGCTCACCCCGTCACAGGGATACGAACCGCCGACCTTCTGATCAGCAAGCCCTAGGCTCAGTGGTTTAGCCCACAGCGCCACCTGGGTCCCGTTACAGGAGGTACAATAGCAAAAAAAAAAGCATTAAATAAAAATAACATCTAATAAAAAGTAACATACAATATCTTATATTTTAATTTCCAATCTTTCTGCATCAGAAATCTTCAAAGCTCAAAAGAGGGTGAGACCAATTGAAGGAGGAGGCTACTGATAGCTACTAGCCCTGATGGTTAGGTTATGTGTGTGTGCAACAGGACCTCCACTGCAGGATGCTCTTAAGACAGGATGCTCAGTCTAACCCACTTGTGTAGAAAAGGAGGAAGCTGGCTTAAACTAAGTCAGGCTACTAGGTCCATCTAGCTCAAGACTGTATACACTGTTTAGCAGTTGCTCTTCAAAGTTTCTAGCAGGGTTTCTTTCCCAGCCTTGCCTGGAGATGCCAGCAGGGACTGAAACTTGTACCTTCTGTATGCAAGACAGGTGCTCTGTATCTGTATCTACAGCCCCTCCCCTAAAAATAAACTAAGGTTCTGGACCTCATGATTCTTAGTGAAGGGCTGATTTTTCCAGAACTTTTTGGCAGAGGGTCTTTCACCAGTACTGTGTGCAGATGTCACTGAGGACTTAACCTGTGCCTTCTATGTGCAAAGGAGATGCTCTACCCCCCCCCTTCAGCTAAACATAAAATACAATTCTAGTCCTCATAGTTCAATTGAACAGGAACGTGGGGATCTGCATTCTATCGAGTCAGACCATTGGTCCATCCAGCTCAGTACTGTATACACTGGCTTGCAGCAGTGGCTCTCTCCAGCGTTTGAGGCGGAGAGTTTGAGTCTTTCTCCCCCAGCCTCTGGAATAAGATGGATCCAGAACAGCATGGATTCTGAGCAGACTCAGTTGCCTCTGGAATAAGACCTCAGCAAATCCTCAGTCTGATGTTTTCTTTTCCTTTGCAATATTTTTGCCCTCTGAACCGTCTCAGCTCTGCACACCACAAACTGAAGGAGCTCCCAGGAAACAGTGCAAAGGTCACCCACTCTTCAAGAGAACAGCTGTGTTGGAGCGAATCTCCCACAGAGAGGTTGACACACCTGAAATAGCCAGTAGGTGGCATGTTGAACTCAAGAAAAATAAAGTCTCCACCTGCAGAGAGTTTGGAGGTTAAAAGGAAATAACGTATTTACCCAAGTCTAATGTGCCATCGGATCTAATGTGCACCTTAATTTCCACAACGTAATTTGGCCAAAAAAGGTGAGCATTAGATAAAGCAGGCTGCCCCACTTCTAGAGCCCCCAGCAACTCAGCTCTTAGCCTAGAACACCTGTCATGCCATTGTTCCCTTCCTCAGCCTGCTGCAGTCGCCAGGGCCTTGAGTTCGGTTCTCCAGGGAACTGGGTGGCTGATGGTAGCTGAGTCAGGCTCCTTTTTTCCCTTAAAGCACGGGTTTCCACATTTTGCTGAGGCAAGACCTTTAAACCTTGTGATAGATTGGGAAGAGGCAGCTGATCCAGGTTTCTGTATTTTTGTTTCTGAGCTGGCTGGCCTTGGCAACATTAAGTGGAAGAATTTCTGCCCAAGATAGAGGGGAGGGCTTGTTCCAATTGCTTGGGGGCGGAAGATTTTTCTATTCCAGCTAAACTTAGTGTGATGCCTTTGTAAGAGGTCTGGTGCTGACCACAAGCAGTTCCTGGCTGAACCTGCAAAAATGTGCAATCCTACTTTCACTCTTGTTATAGATGGGGGTGTGGCTAAACCCAATAAACTAACAATTTTTCTCTTCACTGGCTGGCCTAGTGAAGAGCAAGTCTGTTGTTATAAAATCATATTGGGGGGGGGGGGTTGCAGGGCACCATTACTAATGAACAGAGAGGGGTGACCGAATCTGACAGCTGCAGTTACCCAGAATCCCTCGCAACACCACCTTCTTCGCCTCTGCTCCACTCCAGAGACCCGCACCCCTCCCGCTCGGATGTAACCCTGCCCTAAGGATCAGCATATGCAAACATCTCCCAAAGATGCCATAAACTTACACATTTCCCCTCTCCACCTCCCCTCCGCCCAGAACAAAACAATGTTTCCAGAAGAAGGAGGGGGGGAAAGCCACCCAAATCCAAAGCGACACTTTTCTACTCAAGTTAATAATACAGTAATACCTCGGGTTACGAACACGATCCGTAACACGATCGCAGTTCATAACCCGAATAGTTTGTAACCCGAACGCGATGCGCGGCGCCATTTTGCGCATGCGCAAAGCGTGATTTTCGCAATTTTCACGCTTTGCGCATGCACAGACTGCACGCGCGCATGGCGAAAACACTTCCGGGTTTGCGCAGTTCGTAACCTGAACTGTTCGCAAACCGAGGTGTTCGTAACCCGAGGTACGACTGTACAGCCTATTATATGTTCTCTTACCATGAACCCTGCCTTTATTATATGTCCTCTTATTATGAAATCCTTATGCGTAACCCTTAATGTACCCTCTATACGTTTCCCTCATTATGTGCCCTTTAACGTTTCTAGGAAATCTATCCACTGCCTCTGTATTAGAATTGCTGTCTTATTCATGACGTATGCTAGGATCTCTCTGTATTAGAATTGCTGTTTTATGTCTCAGAACCTTTATATATCAGGACTACTACCTTTTGCATAGAATTCTCTGTATTAGATATGTCTCCTGTAAAAGGAAATGCTGCATAACCTGTGCATGACCCCAGCCCACCTGAACCTTGCCCCATCACCATCCTGATTCAAAAGACACACATGGACAAAGATGGATTAACTGGCACAGTTTATTCAAACCTCCAGAAGTGTCACCTTTTACATAATCCCAGGGATCATCCTTGCGTGACCTGGGGGAAAACACCTGCCGGCTGGACCCCAACCCCTCTGCAATCGCCAGGAACGGCCCCACCTCAATTCCCATCTAGACTGATCAAACAAAGGGAAACCCATCAGCAACGGAGGAGAACAATTGACATTTCATCATATGAAGAAATAGCCGTATCAACACCCAGTTAATCCCATCAGCACCCATTTTCCTTGTCTTTCCTGTCCCTCCCAGTCCAGGGATTTCCATGTGGGGACAGAAAGGTATAAAAGGGAGATTCACCATTTCCTTCCTACATTCTTGAGGCAGGGACCCTACAGCTGTAGTTCTTTCTTTTCTGTAATAAAAGGATCAGTTTGTTTTTCCTGATAGCATCGTGTGGTCTCTGTCATTTCCCGGCGGAGCTGAACTTAGTGCAAATTTTGGAGCTTCCAACCCGCGTCTGTCCTTCCTAAAAGGCAACGCATTTTGGGGTTCATTTTTTCATAACACTGTTAACATGACAAATGGGCCATCTGAAAGGAATCCTTTGGTCTGGGGAGACAGATGTTGCCAAGGTAAGGTGATGGGGTGTGTGTTTGAAATGACAGGAAAAGAGAGTTTTTAGCAAGGTGTTCTGTGAAAGAGGAGGAGGAGGAGGAGGAGGAGGGAAAGACTGGGATCCATGTTGGGCAGGCTGGCTGAGGGCTGGCTGGGAAAGATGCCTTGGACTCCAGGGCTGCTCTGCTGTGGTGGACAAGCCCCTCTTGAAATGACCCTGCTGTAAGATCTGGACTCCCTCCCTGCAGAGTGAAGGTGTAAATAGGTGAATAAACAATATTTCTTAAAACTATGACATTCTCCGCTGTGTCTCAATTCTTCAAAGGAACACAAACTCTGGGTGAGTGCTGGGAACCCCCTGGCCTCTTGCTACGGCTTAGCAGAGAGAGGGGGGGCACTCGGGTTTTGTAACAACTCTGAGTGGGAGCTAAGTTGGGAAAGGGCTGTAGCTCAATGACAGAGCACCAGCTTGGCATGCGAAGGATCCCAGGTTCAACTTCTAGTTTCTCCAGGTAGAGGTTCTCCATCTGAAACCCTGGAAAGTCACAACCAGTCAGGTGTGAACATTACTGAGTAGAAGGACCAAGGGCCTCAGTAGAAGGCAGCTTCCAATGTTCCTATTTAACTCAGAACTATGAAGACTAGAATCTTACTGGTACTTAATTTTTAGGGGGAGGGCCATAGCTCCGTGGTAGACCACCTGCTTTCTGCCTATGACTCTGGGGAGTCACTGCCAGTCAGAAGAGACAATGCTGAGCTAGGTGGACTGATGCTCTATAACTCTGTGTCATGCAGCTTCTTATGTCTGATCCTTCAGTGGCTTTGCAAAGGTTTTTGGCCCTGAAAACAGCCATAACTGAAATGAATGAATGACTAAATAAATGCATGGACTAGGTGTTTGGAGAGCGGGGGGGGGGGATCCATTCACCAGCCTTGCAAGCTCAGCAACTGGTTGGCTTCCACACTCCCTAGGGTTGTCCCTACTATCAGCACAGCATCTTGCTGATAGGCACAATGGCTATGCTCTTGCTCTGCAGATGGAAGCAGCAGGAGAGGAGAGGGCCCTTGTGTTCAGGGCCAGCTTGGAGGTTTCCATTTGGAGCATCTCGCTGGCCACTGGTGAGAATAGGATGCTGGACTAGGTGGGCCATTGGCCTGATCCAGGAGGGCTCCTTATCTTTTTATTTAAGAGGCGCCCTGCTAGATCAGGCCAAGATGGGCAACCCCACCAAACCCAGAATCCTCTTCTCTACAGGAACCCGGGGAGTTTCAAGAAGCCCATTAGCCAGGTATCTCTTTGCAGGGGATATCCCTAGTCAAGAAAACGTAGTTTTGTGGTGCTTTTGTGTGATTGTTCTCGTTTTAAAAACAGGTTTGTCCTGTAAAGGTAAAGGGTAAATGGACCCCTGACCATTAGGTCCAGTTGTGACCGACTCTGGGGTTGCGCGCTCATCTCACTTTACTGGCCGAGGGAGTCGGCGTACAGCTTCCGTGTCATGTGGCCAGCATGACTATGCCGCTTCTGGTGAACCAGAGCAGCGCACGGAAATGCCATTTACCTTCCTGCCGAAGCGGTACCTATTTATCTACTTGCACTTTGACATGGTTTTGAACTGCTAGGTGGGCAGGAGCTGGGACCGAGCAATGGGAGCTCACCCCATCACGGGGATTCAAACCGCCGACCTTTTGACTTGCAAGCCCTAGGCTCTGTGGTTTAGACCACAGCACCACACGTGTCCCAGGTGACCCAGGTGGCGCTGTGGAGGGACCCATGTGGCACTGTGTCCCAGGGACCCAGGTGGTGCTGTGGTTAAACCACTGAGCCTAGGGCTTGCTGATCAGAAGGTCGGCAGTTTGAATCCCTGTGACGGGGTGAGCTCCCGTTGCTTGGTCCCAGCTCCTTCACAAAGTTTTATTCAGGATAACTTCCAGTGAACATCAACATCAGGACAAGGCCCTGTTTCGATGATTCTTCATCAGCGAGGTTTCTCAGGTCTAAGTGTACCAAGTATGTTTGCTTTGCTAACTCCCAAAGCAGTGTGGTGTGGTGCTGAGAAACCTCGCTGATGAAGAATCATCGAAACAGGGCCTTGTCCTGATGTTGATGTTCACTGGAAGTTATCCTGAATAAAACTTTGTGAAGAATTTTTGAAATTATCCTTTTTGGCCCGAGTTCTTGTAATTTTTCGTTTACTTCTGAACTTACCAAGAACTCCAATTTCTACTGTGGTCCCAGCTCCTGCCAACCTAGCAGTTCGAAAGCACATCAAAATGCAAGTAGATAAAAAGGAACCGCTACAGCGGAAAGGTAAACAGCGTTTCCATGTGCTGCTCTGGTTTGCCAGAAGCAGCTTTGTCATGCTGGCCACATGACCTGGAAGCTATACGCTGGCTCCCTCGGCCAATAATGCGAGATGAGCGCGCAACCCCAGAGTCGGTCACGACTGGACCTAATGATCAGGGGTCCCTTTACCTTTACCACACGCGTCCACACAATTTTGTGTGATTGTTCCCATTTTAAAAACAAGTTTGTCCTGTAGATGATGATAATTGCATAAGAACCTGCCCCTGACTTCATCAGAAAAGGAACTTGGCTGGCTGCCTTTCTCAACACGCCCTGCTCGTTTTTTGATTTTGTCAACCCTTAACCCAGCTGGGGAAATTTTGTGTTGAAACCAGAAAGTGTTTCTGCTTGCGGTTTAAGTACAGGGAAGCAGAAGGCACCCTGTGGTGGGCAGAGCCTCTTTAAGATCAGCTTATTACCGGGTGAAATCTGGGCTCTGGCTCCTCAGTGGGTATCAAAGTTCAGATATGAAATGTGAAGCAAGAAGAGGCAACAGTGCTCCTGAGTCAGGTGCAGGCTGCATTTCCCTCCATGCCAAGAAACCACTGAGAGTCTCATGCACACCAAGAACCAGGGAGAAGGATCACAGTTGTGTGTGTTTTCTGGAAGCATTCTGGGTCATGCCATTTCTGCTGGCCACAGAGCCCCCAGCCTTACATCAGGTCAGATCCCCAATCCATCTTGATTAATATTGTCTGCACTGTCAGTGGGGATTGAACATGCGACCTTCTTTATGAAAAGCAGGTGCTATACCACGGGTCTATCTGCTTAAAATTAATAGATTCCAGTCTTCAAGCTTCTGAATAAAGGGATTGAACCTGAGGCCTTCTGCATTTAAAGCAGCTGCTCTGATACCCCAGAGGTACTGCATTTTCTGAATTGGTGTTTATACTGGCAGGCTATGAACAAGGGCTAATTTTGAAAAGCAACATAGACTCAATGCAGAACATGGAGAATTCCCACACAGACCTACCATTTTTTTCCTTTGCAGATTGCATTCTACAGAAAGGAAGAAAACAAAAACTTCATGCTCCTCCCCCCCTTTCTCTTTATAAGCTGCCTTAGATAATATTTCCACCAGGGGCAATAAATCAAAACAAACACCACCAGGTTCTCTCAGTGGTGGCCGAATTTTGGCTAAAATGCAACCCAGCGAGCTTCCCACCCAAAACTGTGATTATGTAATCTTAGCCTTCAACAAAAGCGTTCAAAGTCCATCACTATGGAGAGGCCCTTGGGACAGATCCTGCCGGTGCCTTTTGCCAGAGTCACGATGGAGCAGTCTAACCTGGGAATAGCAGTGCACTTTGGAACACAGCAACACACCCATCAGTACACAAGCAGGGCTGTCACATATAATAAATGATATGTATAGATGCAAATTTAGGCCAATACTCAGGAACCCTTGGGTGCCAGATCTTACTCTGAGAAAAGGGCTGCCAACATGATATTATGGGCCCAGCAAGGAGGGGGCTCTTTCAGCCTGAGGGCCACATTCTCTTCTGGGCAACCTTCCAGGGGCCACATGCCAATGGTAGGTGAAGCCAGAGGCAAAAGCGGCTAGAGCAATTCATGGAATTTTACCTTTTGACACTAAGCTAGATTCTACACTTGTATGAAGAGCCTGCTGGATCAGGCCAGTGGCCCATCTAGTCCAACATCCTCTTCTCACACTGGCCAACCAATACCTGATGCCTCTTCTGGGTGGCACACGAGCAGGACCAGAGCACAAGAGCCCTCTCCCCTCCTGTGGGTCCTAGCAACTGGTGTTACAGAAGCATTGCTTTCTCCAACTGGGGAGGCAGAGCAGAGCCACTGCGGCTTTTGGCCATTGTCAACTACCTCATCCATGAATTTGTCTAATCTTTTTTTTTAAGGCTACCTAGGTTCTTAAAAAGCAGAGACATCACCTTGCCAACAAAGGTCCGACAAAGTTAAAGCTATTGTTTTCCCAGTAGTGATGTATGGAATTGAGAGCTGGACCATAAAGGCTGATCGCTGAAGAATGGATGCTTTTGAATTATGGTGCTGGAGGAGACTCTTGAGAGTCCCATGGACTGCAAGAAGATCAAACCTCTCCATTCTGAAGGAAATCAGCCCTGAGTGCTCACTGGAAGGACAGAGGCTCCAATACTTTGGCCACCTCATGAGAAGACTCCCTGGAAAAGACCCTGATGTTGGGAAAGACTGAGGGTACAAGGAGAAGGGGACGACAGAGGACGAGATGGTTGGACAGTGTTCTCAAAGCTACCAGCATGAGTCTGACCAAACTGCGGGAGGCAGTTGAAGACAGGAGTACCTGGCGTGCTCTGGTCCATGGGGTCACGAAGAGTCGGACACGACTAAATAACTAAACAACAAGGTTGGTGGCCATCACTGCTTTCTGGGGATGAGAGTTCCAAAGTTTAACTCTGCACTGTGTGAAGAAGCCCTTTCTTTTAACTGACCTGAATCTTCCAACATGAGAGAGACTTTTCTCTCCCCACTTTCTCCACACCATTTTAAACACTATTATCATGTTGCCCCTGTTAGGTTTTTCCTTTAAGACTGATGTGGTCAATGATGCTACACAGAGATGTGTGTTTGTAACCTTGATCTGAATATTAACACACCTGTGAGCTTTTGCTATTTTGAATAATTGAAGGTAGAGTTTGCTTACTGTAATGTGATTGGGTAATTGACTATTCATTTTGAATTCTGTATTTAAGCTACCCAAATGGTTCATGGGTGTGGTGGTGATGTAGTGTGAAATCAAGAGGAATGGAGTAGAAGACTGTGGTGTATATAATTGTAAATACAGTAAAAGCAAGCAAAGATACTGAAGACGACTTTGTTATTTCGTCGACCCTGCTGCTGTTGCCACTCGGTTGGTGCATATTGCCCAACAGCCCCATGCATACACACACACACACACACACACACACACACACACACACACACCACAGACCACAATAGGTCAATGTTTCCTTATGATTTTTAGTAGCACCAAAGAAATCACTTGTGCAATGGGGGTAGTGAAGCTGCAGATTTTGAAGCCGCCCCAATTTGCTCTCCAGAACCAATGGCTATACTTGCATCTCTTCTAAAGCATTAAAGCAGCTTAGCAATCAGATCCTCTTTAAGAGAGACAGTAAAGATACAAGCTCAGAGAGATGCAGGGTTTCCCCTTCCTGGTCTTGGTGCCGGCAAAGGAGAGGTCTCTTATCTGGTGCAAAGAGCCTGAGAGGATTCTGCACAAGAGGTGAAGAGAAAGAGAGGATTTAACTAAAATAGCCACACCCTGCTGGTTATCTGGGGCATGGCCTATCAGGAATATCCCCATTGAATCAAGAAGGGGTTGGTGAGCTCCTTTCCAGGGGGGAGGGGTTGAGTGTCTCATACAACAATGCTGAACAGTGGAAGATTCAGGACAGATAAAAGAAAGGATTTATTCATGTAGCACATTGTTAAACTATGGAACTCAATGCCACGGGAGGCAGGGGCAGCCTAGGTAACTTTAAAAGAGAATTAGAAAAATTAATAGAGGGCTGTTGATGGCTATTAGTTATGATCACAATGCTGTCTCCACCTTTGAAGGCAGTAATGCTTCTGAATCCCAGTTTCTGAAAGCCACAGGAGGCAAGAGCGTGCTTGCTCCTGAGTCCTGCTTACAGCAAGTTTCCCATTGGGGCATCTGGCTGGCCAGTGGGAGAACAGGATGCTGGACAGGGCCCCCTTTGGCTTGATGCAGCAGGCTATTCTTATGTTCTTATGGGATCCTGAAAAATGGGAGCAGTGGGATGGGAGAAGAAAGTGGGTGGAGGGTGGACAAAGAAAGGAAAGAGGAGGCACCTCCCATCTCTGAACCTTTGGAGAACCACTGCTGCCAGTCAGTGCAGGTAATACTGAGCTGCTGGTCTGACTAATTTTAATACACTTTCCCATGTAGCTCAGTGTTGGAGCATCTGCTTTGCAGAAAGTAACCTCTTCAATCCCTGGAACTTCCAGGTACAGCTGGGATTACCGGTATCTCTTTAAGTCTGAAGCACTGGGAAACCACTGCTGCTAGTCAGTGTAGTCACTAGTGAACCAAATGGACCCCAAGGGTCTGACTCAGAAGCATCCAGCTTCCTGTATTCCTGTTTGAGTCAAACTTCTTCAGAACTATGAGGACTAGAAACTTTAGGGGAAGGGCCATAGCTCCGCTGAGAATGTCCCCTGTCTGAAACTCTGGAGAGCAGCTTCTGCTGTCAGTCAATGCAGGCGCAGCCGGTCCTGAGCTTCAGTTAATTCAGAACTATGAGGACTAGTATCCTTAAAAAAAGGCTCCTCCAGAAGCCCCGGAAAGACACTGCTGCCAGTCTCTGTGGACAATACTTAGCTAGATGGCGGCTCAATAGTTGGACTCAGTGCAAGGCACTTCCTACGTCCCTATTTCATCCAGGCTTTTCTCTAGAACTATGAGGACTAGCATCTTACTCGGCTGGGAATGCCTCCTGCCTGAAATTCCTGGAGAGCTGCGGCCAGTCCATGTAGACAGTGCTGAGCTAAATCGGCATGTGCTCCTGTTTAATTCAGTTCTTTCTCCAGAACCGTGAGGACTAGAAGCTTTCTTTCTTTTCAGGGGAACGACCTGATCAAAGCTCTGACTCAGCCCTAAAGCAGCTCCCTCTCTTGGAAAGCCAAGCCCGGGCGCCGTAAAGCGAACAAGGAGGGCGTGTCCGCCGGGTGTGTCCGCCCATTAAGGGACGGGACGGGCCCGGCTGAGCCGCCTAGAGTTGCGTGCCGTCTCTGCTGCTGCCACTGTCACCTTTCCTTCCGCGTCTCCAACGTTTCGCGCTCCACTACGCGGCTCTCCCGGACAGTGCGCTGTGCGGAATCCCGGCAGCCCCTCTCCACAGGACCCCCCAAAAGGGGAGAGCAAGACTTTTTATTGCTGTCCCCCGGCACCCTTTTGCGCGCAGGATGGAGACCCAAAGCGGGTGGCTCTTCTTCTGGGCGCCGCTCCTGCTGGTGCTGGTGGCACTGGCGCTGGAGCTCAGCCCGCGGGCCAAGTTCAAGGCGAAGATTGGCTTCTACTGCGTCCTCTGCGTGGTTGCCTCCACCTTCACCGCCCCCGTCTGCCTCCTATGGAACCGAGGAAGGACTGTCCACAACATGACGTGAGTTTGGAAGCTTCCCCTGTTTCCTGATCTCCTTTATTTATTTGGGGTGTTTTTTGCATAATAGCTGAGAGTTTGGGCAATTAAAAAAATACATACATGCACCACAGGGGGTTGGACTAGATGATCCTTGGCGTCCTTTCCCATTCTACGATTCTGTGACATCCCTCCCACCGTTTCCTTTCCCGGGTCGGGATTCCTTTCCCACTCAGGGCGTGGAGCTCTGCGCACGCTCGCAAGCTCTCCTCGTGCTTTTCTTTCAGGGATGTTTAACAGGCAGTTTGCAAAGTGTGGCCACGTTTGGAGGCTCACCTCTGCCAAGGACAGGGTCCTTGTTTTTTTTCACACACGTGCCTTAATTTTTTAAAAAAGCAGTCATTTGTATTATGCTTTGCCGCCCTTAAAATATTGCAAAAATCCACAGAACACGGCTCTTGCAATGTCTTTAGAACCCCGTTTTCTCTGCTGCCTTCTAGCAAAACTCTTAATGCAAGCTTTCCGTTTGGGTGACTTGTGGAGCGAGCCTTTTCTTGAGGGAGAGTTTTCCTCCTCCGCTCTTCCGGGTTTGCAAGTCCTGCCTCTTCCTGGAGAGTAGAGAGCAAGCTAGGACAGAGAAAGCTCGCTTTAAACCGTTTTGCTTTCCATTCTCTCAAGAAACCTTGATCCTTCACTTCCTCAAATCTTACTTTACAAGAGCCCCAAATCTCACACCGGGGTGGGGTGGAAGGAGCCGGACTCTCTGCATAGTCTAGAGCAGCGCTTTTCAAACTTTTTCGGCCATTGGTTCCATAAACACATCCCCAGCGCCAGCTTTTGTTGTTTAATCGTTTAGTCGTGTCCGACTCTTCGTGACCCCATGAACCAGAGCACGCCAGGCACTCCTGTCTTGCACTGCCTCCCGCAGTTTGGTCAAACTCATGTTCGTAGCTTCGAGAACACTGTCCAACCATCTTGTCCTCTGTCGTCCCCTTCTCCTAGTGCCCTCAATCTTTCCCAACATCAGGGTCCAAGGATTCTTCTCTTCTCATGAGGTGGCCAAAGTATTGGAGCGCCTGCTACCCTACCCTATAAAAAGACATTGTTCAGAATTTTTTTGTTGGCATCCATCTGTCTGGATAGACAGTGGAATGCGCCTCCAGGGTGAAGTCAAACTGCTGGAGAATCACGGTGCCAATAACAGACAATAAAAGTTAAAATCAAATCAGCAACAATCACACATTTACTCAAAATCCAATTAAAACTGTTTGGCTTAAGTCAACGAAATGGAGGAACCTCATCCAGTGATAGCAACTTTTCAAAGTGTAATAGTCATTTACACCTTCAGCGCCACTCTGCCCCCCTCTTATCTCTTAGCGCGCCCCAGGGAATCAACCCCACCCCCAGTGTTACTGCCCACTTTGGGAACCACTTGGTCAGGGTGTCTTTTTGCACCTCTACCTCTCCTTGCTAGTGCAAAACAACAACAACCCCAAGAACAAAATACGCAGCTGGCTGCTCAGAAGACTGCCTCCCCTCTAGACTTGGGAAAATTGTGCACACCCACCCAGCTATGCCAGTTGTCTCCAGCATTCCTTCCTGACTCCAGTCTAAATTAAACCTGCCCAAAGCATTGATGCGTCATCTGGGTATGTTTAAAAAGTTCAGACCCTCCAAGTGCCCCTATTGTCTAGGGACGTCCCCGGTTTAGAGAAGCTGTCCTGGTTTCTGATTTGATCCCGGAGTGTCCCACTTTTCCTTAGGATGGCCCTATTTTCATTGGAGAAAAGTTGGAGGGTATGGAGTTATCTGACCCACCCACCCCAGCCACCTGAAGGCAATCCTGTATAGGGAAGGGTTTTGTTTTTTAATGTTTAATGTTTATTTATGTTTCAAATATGTTGGAAGCTACCCAGAGTGGCTGGGGCAACCCAATAAGATGTATGCGGTATACCAGTAAATAGTAAAATTATCATTCTGGAATGGGATGTCCCTATTTTTTCATCGGAGAAATGTTGGGGGGCATGAAAGTTGCTTTCTGGCTTGCATGTGCACTGCATATTTAAAGCATATTTCCACCCACATACCAGCAAGAATCCTGGGAACTATAGTTTAAGGGTGTTGGAAATTAAAGTCTTGTGAAATATAATTCCCACGATTCTTTGGGGGGGTGTTTTTAAATGTACACTATAGCACAAATTCAGCCTTTTTAAAAGTGGAGGTGTGAGTTTGGACTAGCTTCTTACTATTATATTCTCCCTCTCCCTCTCTCTCTCTCTCTCTCTCTCTCTCTCTCTCTCTCTCTCTTTCTTTCTTTCTTTCTTCTTCTTCTTCTTCTTCTTCTTCTTCTTCTTAAAAAAAAGACTGAAATCTCATTTCTCTTCCCTTATTAGTTTAGCATAATCCAATGAAACATTAATGAAATTGCCACCATCTAGTTTGCAGGCACCTTTTAAAAAAATAAAAAAATCAGCATGTCACCCAACATCTTCAGAGGTGTTTTATCCAACAAATATCTCCTTAGAGCAGACACATTGGAATTAAAGGGCTTGACTGATTTGGGTCCATTAGTGTCAATGGGCCTATTATTTAATGTGTTTATATTTATCTCTGCTTCCTCCCAAGGTGGTATGCAAGGCAGCTCATAGCATTCAAACGCAACATTATAAAATACAAAGTAATTATACAATAATTATAATACATCAAAGTTGGACCACAACCCCATTGCTTTTCTATCTCCTCCACCCACTTTACTTTTGGAAGCCAGCTTGTGCTACACAGAACAGGGGTTGCAGTTCCCTGCATCAATGAACTTAATTTCTTTCTCTGCAAGAGACCCCATGATATATTTTCCCCTAATTAAATGATGTTGCTTAGTGGCTGGCCTAAGGGAGCTGCAGCAAAGATAATAAGCTGCTATTTTGATTCAACTCTTAATTACAACACTCTTGCTGTGTGTGGTTTGCAGAATCAGGCCCTGCCTGGCAGGTGGCAGGTCACAGTCTGGATTTTCACAGCAAATTTAACACATGCTAGTGTTATAAGAAAAAATCTACCCTTATTCCCTTATGGGGTACACAAGAGCCCTTATGGGGTTCTCCATCGGTCGGAGAATATAACAGAGGCCAACCAGAGAATTTTGAGAAGCAAAGACTTTATTTTTGCTGTTGCAACAGGGTCCTTCCCCTCACGCAGGAGAGCAAGGAAGGAACCCAGAACAAAAGAGAACCTCCACTTTTATCAGTTTTCCCATCACCAAGAAACACCCCCAATACATCATTCCTACATCACAGCTATGTAATCAATACCTCACAAAAAGGAGGGTTCAAGGTAGAAATCTGAGCACTTTTGACACCTCTCCTAGTCCTCCTCTCAACCCTCCCAGGTATGAATTCCTAAACACAAAGAGAAATTAACATTTTTGTAAGAGTTGATCACTGTCTTTTGTTTGGAGGAGTCTTCCATTGTGAATGAGATGGCTAGCAGTCTGGCACATTGATGGGGAGATGTCCAGTTAGCAGAGCCTCCAGGCTGACAGGATTATGGCTCCCAAGTTGCTAGTCATGTGGAAATGTGTGTGTGTGTGAGATTCAGTGGGGTGGGGGAAACTCCTACAACAAGATGGATATCACTTTAATTCTGGTCAGTTTGGGAGAGTCAAAATGATTTTCAGGCCTGTCTTCCTGTACTGTTTTCTTAAAAATTGTTATGCCCACAAAATAATAACCAGATGTGTTGTTTTAGTACTTTGGGAGAAGCATTTCTCAAAAATGTTCTATGCTTTACATTTACCAGGAAGGTCCACCAATATTGTCTGGAAAGTGCAGCTTGTTTTTTAACCCTTTTGTGTGTTCTCAGGTGTCAAAGCTAGCTCTCCTCTGGTCTCAAACCTCCATCGTGGCACAGCAGCAACAATCCCTGGTGAATCCCCTTAGGGCTTTCATAGTGACCATGTCGCCTGGCACTCGCCATAGCTGCCACAGGTTTGGACATGTCATGAGAGAGATGCCTTTGCCTTGGCTTTTCTACGGGATTTTATTATTATAGGCTTTGGTCTTGCACTGTAGGGAGTTGCTCAGTTGCTCTTAACACTACAGTAATACCTCGGGTTACGAACGGGATCCATTCCGGATCGCAGTTCGTAACCCGAAAAGTTCGTAAACCGAACGCGACCCGAAGTGCCATTTTGCGCATGCGCAAAGCGCAATTTTTGCGATTTTCGCGCTTTGCGCATGCGCAGACCGCACGCGCCGCTTCTGCGCACGCGGCGAAAACACTTCCGGGGTTGCGCAGTTCGTAACCCGAACTGTTCGCAAACCGAGGTGTTCGTAACCCGAGGTACGACTGTAGTATCCATACTGCTGAGTAACCAACCTGCAAAAATATTATGGCAATTTAAATGTTGCCATGAAATAAACAGGCCTGCATTTCCATTTCAGAGGGGGGTGGGGAGAGTTGGGTGGGTGTTTTAGTGCAATAGTGTGAGTTGAGGTGTCTTCGTCTGGCTGCACATACTGACTTCTGAGCAAGCAGAGATCAGCATTCCAGACCCACCCAAATTTTACTTCTTTATATGCTTCAGGGCATCTAGACCTGTCGAAAGGGGTGAGAAGAAGATAGCCTCTCTTTGTGGACCTTCACTTCCTTGGGTGATCAAGGGACACAACTTGAATTATTTCAGGCATCTAGCCCTCATGGTTACTGAGAGATCTTGAAATTCACGCAGCAGCCTATTTATTATTATTTTAAAGCCCCAATTAACTTGCATTTCAACTGGTTTTGATGTTGGCTTTATTGGGACATTTCAGGATTTAATGTGCAGAAGTTCGGAGGTTGGGCATTGGAGCAAAGCTGCTCCTGTCAGTAACGTGGCATGAAGTGATTGGTAATAGTTCTGCTGGTGTGTTTGCAGAAAATGTGTGTGTGCATTCCCTTTATTGCAATTGGAAATACATTGCACTAACATGGCTGTTCTCCTCCAAACCTTCATGTGTACCAAAGTGTTTTTATGCAATAGACACACATATTCCTCCTGTAAACAGTGTAGGAGAAATATAGTACAGTGGTACCTTGGTTCTCAAACTTAATCTGTTCCGGAAGTCTGCTCCAAAACCAAAGCATTCCAAAACCAAGGCGCACTTTCCCATTGAAAGAATGCAAAACGGATTAATCCGTTCCAGACTTTTAAAAACAACCCCTAAAACAGCAATTTAACATGAATTTTACTATCTAATGAGACCATTGATCCATAAAATGAAAGCAATAATCAATGTACTGTACTGTAAAATAAATAAAATAGTATTGTAGATGATAAAAATTAAAATTAAAAAATGTCCCTATCTCTACTGATGATAGTCATTGTTTGGATGGGGACTTTTATCCATTTCCACAGTCACACATCAATCAGTAGCTGAACTGGGTCCCACACAGTCACAAAAACAAATTAACTGAAAAAGCCTCAAAAACGCAAAATAAATAGCAAAAACAAAAGTTCCAAACTTAATCCGTTCAGGAAGTACATTTGACTTCCGAAATGTTCAAAAAACAAGGCACAGCTTCAGGTTGCTGCAGGTGCCCCCGAAACAATAGCCAACAGCCACATCGGACGTTTGGCTTCCGAAAAACGATTGAAAACACTTGCTTCCAGGTTTTCGGCGTTTGTGAACCAAGGCGTTTGAGAACCAAAGTACTACTGTATTAAATAAAAGACCTCTTTATTTAAAGTTTCTTTAAACACTTTCCCTGAAATGCCCTACATGAGAACATGGGCGTAGTCTGGATTTTTGTTGAAGGGACAGGCCTTTTCTTCTCTGCGGGGCAGAACCTCAGTTAGCTATGTATTTTTATTGATTTTGGAGGGGCAGCTGCCCCCCCCTGCCCCCGGCTGCACTCATGGGTGGGAAAACTGAGCTGGTGTGAAAGGGAACCTCAGTTCCACCCCCACCATCCGCTATGCCAACTGTTTTCTCTCATCCAAAATTGTGTGTCCCTTTCCCTGGTGGATACTATACACAGAAATGGCTGCTTTAAGAGTATTAAGTTCAGGGTCTAAATTAACTTGAGCTACACCACCACCAGTTTCGTGGTGTAGACCTCCCCAGCGTGCTCTGTCGAGCCACCCCCACCCTACCCCAAAAAACCTGTGGTCACTTTTGTCAGCTGCCAAGATGAAATCTGGTGACTGAATGCAGCCCTTTCTTCAGTACTATGAGGACTAGAACATCTATATACAGTGGTGCCTCGCAAGACAAATTTAATTCGTCCCGCGATTCGCTTCGTATAGCGAAAAATTCGTTTTGCGAAGCGGCTCCCATAGGAACACATAGGGTGTCTCGCAAGACGGAAAAAATTCGTCTTGCGAAGCACGCCATAGGAAACTTCGTCTTGCGAGTCTCCATTGAAATCGCAAAACGCTTTCGTTTTGCGGGTTTTTCGTCTTGTGAGGCATTCGTCTAGCAAGGTACTGTACATAAAATGATACTTAGGTACTTAGTACAGTCGTACCTCGGTTTACGAACCGCTCGGGTTACGAACTCCGCGGCGCGCTTTGCACATGCGCAGAAATGGCGCTCGGTTTGTGACCTTTTCGGGTTACGAACTGCGACCCGGAACGGATCGTGTTCGTAACCCGAGGTACTACTGTATATAAAAATGTAAAAGGGGCTTGTGTGTTGGTCTCCACCTCTCACCAAAACCGCTTGACCAATGCCAATGAAATTTGGACACAACGTCACATGCGAATAACCGAGTGTCCACATACCATTTGCGTACACAGATGATACCCCAGTGCAAGGTAAAACCCTGTTTTGTGGACCTCAAAACTCAGACAGCAGACACTGCCAGGCATGCTGGGAAATAGAAGGCCGAACCTGTGTCTCAGCAACCAATATGCTATAACTGCCAGAATGGCCGTTCCTCCACAAAGGGCCACACCAGGATCCTGCCCCTAGCCACCCATGTCCCAAAACACATCAGCTCAGGTTTGCAAGGGAACGGAGCTGTGTTGGGGGGGGGCAGGACGGGGACGGGATAGCTCAGGTTTTCAGGGAACGGAACTGAGGACCCACAGTGTGGCAAGGCCAGTTAGTCATTTTATATATATTTTTAAGAGAATAGGTGTAGCTCAGGGACAGAGCATTCATTTTCCATGCAGAAAGCCCCAAGTCAGTCATTGGAACCTCCATATATGGCTGGGAAAACATCCCCTGCCTCAAACCCTGGAGAACAGCTGCTGCCAGTCAGTGTAGACAATATGGAGCTAAAATGGACCTGTGTTCTGACTCCATAAAAGGCTATGCTCCTATTTAATTCAGCCTTTTCTTCAAGTCCATGAGGACTAGAATGTGAGCAAATGTGAGATTTCTCTCCCCCTCCAGAAAAAATAAATATGCCAGGTTGTGAGTGGGGCATGGGACGTGGGTGTCAAAATTCCCCTTTCTCGCGTAGAATATCCCAGACTTCTTTCTCCTTTCTTGTGTTGCTCCACACCCTGACGGACTGGAATTGTTAGTGTCAAGTTAGGTATTCAGAGGTGTGTGGGCTCCAAACACACCCCTTCTGCAGGGGTGTGTGTGTGTGTGTTTGCGTTGCTGTAATGATGCTTTTATGTCAAAAGCTTTATTTAAAGGAGGCAAGTTGAGGCAAGAATTTTGTTTAGCAGGAATGCCTGTGGAGAGGCCTGACACTTTGCCACACGGTCACTTATTTGCATGCTTTTCGCAAGGACAACACCCACCACACAACAGGCAAGAGGTGGGGAGTCTTCCTTTTGCCATTCCCTTACAGGTAACATTCCAGGGGCCACAGGCCACTTGTAGGTACAGCTGCACACAAGTTGGAGGGTTAGATATGGTGCTGGACATGTGCAGAGTAGACCTGTTTAAATTTTAAAAATGCGGCCTGCAGATACAGTACCCCATGCCTTTGGAGTACATGGTTTCTTCCCCCAAAGAATCTTGGGAAGTGTAGTTTTGCTCCCCAGGGAGCTACAGTTCCCAGTGCCTTTAACAAACTGCGGTGGCTATAACTCTTTGGGGAAAGCTGAGTGCTTTTAACTTTTTTATTTCGTAAAATCTATACAGAGCTTCATGATTTAAGAAAGAAAAACTTCAGCACAGTTAACAACAGAGAAAAACAATAAAATTATCAACAGGAAGAATTAACAATAATTTAAGACATTCGAAAAGTTAAAACAGCAATAGACTAAAGCAGATTAAAACTCACATCTGCTTTCTAAATAGCTGCATAGACTTGTCTACATAAAACTCTTTTTTGCAGGTGCCGAAAAGAGTATAGCAAAGGTGACTGACCAATATCCATAGGCAGGGAGTTCCGGGGGTTAGGTGCTGCTACGTGAAAAAAATGAGTTCTGAGAGATGTGGGACAGGTTTTATGTGTGATGTGCATGCAGCCTAACACTGGCATGTTAAATATAGGGTAGATCTCCACCCTATATTTATTATTTGGGCTTCCCTCAATGAATCCTGGGAACTGCAGTTCACCCTTCTCAGAGCATCCTTAACAAACTGCAGCAGGGGCTGTACCTTGGAGCAGCAAACCTTCCCCTTAAAATTAAGATCCTTGTCATGGTTCTGTAAAAAGGTAAAGGGGCCCCTGACCATCAGGTCCAGTCGTGTCCGACTCTGGGATTGCGGCGCTCATCTTGCTCTATAGGCCAAGGGAGCCGGCGTTTGTCCGCAGACAGCTTCCGGGGTCATGTGGCCAGCATCAAAAAGCTGCTTCTGGCAAACCAGAGCAGCGCACGGAAACGCCGTTTACCTTCCCGCCGGAGTGGTCCCTATTTATCTACTTGCACTTTGATGTGCTTTCGAACTGCTAGGTGGGCAGCAGCTGGGACCGAGCATCACCCCGTTGCAGGGATTCGAACCGCCGACCTTCTGATCAGTAAGCCCTAGATTCTGTGGTTTAACCCACAGCGCCACCTGGGTCCCTTCATGGTTCTGAGTAAAGGGCTAATTTTAATAGGAACTTGCTACTTATGTTTAACTTAGGGAGATGCCTTCTACTAAGTCAGACTCTTGGTCCACTGTCTACACTGGCTGACAGCAGCTTCACGAGGGGGCTTCTGTAGGGAGTCTTTTTTCCAAGACCTACCTGGAGGAGATGCTGCTGGTTGTTGAACCCAGGACCTTCTGCAAGCAAAGCAAGTGCTCTGCCACTGAGCTGCAGCCCTTCCTCATACATTTGGTGCCCTCCAGGTGTTTTGCACTAAAGCTCCCATCAGTCCCAGCCAGCAAGTCAAAGCCTTGAACAATTCAGCTAAACTCTTGTTTGCAGAGCCTGCATTAACAGCCTGCCCTAGAGATATTGGCTGGCTTTCCTAGTTTGGGGTCCTTCTGACACACAAGAACTCACTCAGATAGTCCTGGCAGACCGGACAGCAAACAACTGGTTGCTCAACCAATCAGTCCCCACCCCCACCCCTCACATTCCCCTCCTAGCAGCTCTTCCCACAGGCCCAGCCAGATGAAGCCTGCAAAAGAAACATCCTAATGTGTGAGCATTAGCCCCAGAAGCCACTTAAAAAGGGATCAAGGATGCAGCATGGCCCACATGCAGAGGGGCGGTGATCACACTTACTCATCCTCTTAGAGCCTATAAATAGAAATCCTAGAAGCACATTCACCAGGGGTGGCAGAGTTTATTTATTTGCAGGGCATGGTAAGTTCTGGCATCAGGGAAACCCAAAGGCCTTTAAACAATAGAGTTTAAAGTCCTAAAGCAGCAGCTGAAAACTTCTCAGGCCCTCCCTGTCCAGCCCCCAGTGCTCTTTCCTTGACCACCCCCCTGCCCCCAGCCCTCTCCCTATGGGCCCTGCTGCTCCTGGAGTACAGGAGCCTGCTTGGAATGTGTCCTTGAGCTGTGACAACACTGCTGGCCTGCCTGAACTGAGATATGTCTATATCTGTATATCTATGTATAGAGCAACCTATGGGGCGGCAGTTGATGAAAATCTACTCAGAGTAGACCAGTGAAATTGGGGGAGGGCCATGGCTCTGTGGAAGAGCCCCTGCTCTGCATGGAAGGTCTTGGGTTCAATCCCCAGTGTCATCTGCAGGCAGGGCTGGAGAATTACTGCCCGTCAGTGTAGACCAGGCACGTCCAACAGGTAGATCGTGATCTACCAGTAGATCACTGGACATCTGTGGTAGATCACTGGCTCCCCCCAAAGATGCTCAACAAGTTTGGCTCCCCTAGAAAAAGCCCAACATTTTTGCCCTGCACCCCAAAAAGCATGGCTTTCTCCCTCCCTGGAAAAAGCTCACTAACTTTGACCTGAACCCCCCAAAAGGGGGTAGATCACTGCCAGCTTTTAACTCTCTGAGTAGATCGCAGTCTATTGGGAGTTGGCCACCCCTGGTGTAGACAATAAGGAGCTGAATGGACCAATGGTCCAATAACTCAACAGAAAGCAGCTTTTTATGTGCCAGGTTCGCACCAGAGGAAAAGACTCCTGTTTGTTATCAACCAGGGTTCCAGAACAGCCTCAGAACTTTGTGGCTCTGGTTTTGCAATTCTGGGGTTGCACACTTTTTGTAGCAGCCAGATGCCAGGCTGGATAGCAAGCGGCCAGTGGGCCAGTTTTGGGGATACAGTTTGACATTATTAAAAAAAAGTAATACAGTAGTAATGTTTGTTATACAACCTTAGTGCAGTGTTTCTCAACCTTTTTTGGGCCAAGGCACACTTGTTCCATGAAAAAAATCTCGAGGCACACCACCATTAAAAAAGTTAAAAAATTTAACTCTGTGCCGCCCTATATTGACTATATAATTATGACTGTAAGAAACACTTGCCAAAAAGATAGTAATTTGTGTCTCACTTAAGATTGTATTTTTAAAGTTTGGTTGTTAATTTAAAAGAAATAGTGAAACTTTTGTTTCATTAGTTTGATGAATAAAAATGATGTCCTTTTATGATTATGTACTCAATAAATGGGGTTTTTTGGGGGGGGATTCCCTGGATGCGCACTTTAATGAAATGTGTGGCGTACACCTATGCAAAATTGTTTTGCTGGGATTCTCGACAGGAAGTGCTGTGTCATTAATTGAAATGATTTAGCCTGCCTAAAATGAAAATACGTGTTAATATCATGACAGACTTATGCTGAAGAGTTTACTTTTCATCAATAAAAGTTTAAACACACCTACACGGAGTTCATAGCCCCGTCGAGGGAGGAGGAGGAGGGGTGGACCCAGCGACACACCCGCCCCGCGGCCGCCTGCTTGGATCCTAGCCGGGTGCGCGGCGGCAGCCATGGCGGGCCGCCGGCGGGAGCCGAGCACCTGCCTTGACGGCCCCTGGGCGCCCCGTGAGCTGCGCCGGGCTGCCAACGTCGGGAGAAGGAGACCTGGCTGGCAGAGTCGGGAGACCATGAGAGCGTCAGCCCTGCCCCCTCCCACACAGCGCGGACTCCGGCGGGCGCCGCTGGACAACTCCCGGACAACTCGGGAGAAACAACCGGAGTCCACAGCTGCGCTTTGCGCATGCGCAAAGGACTCCCGAACGTCGGGAGCGTCAGCCCCTGCCCCCTCCCACACAGCGCGGCTGTGATGACGGTCGCCTCAGGCGCCGCACGGCTCGGGAGTCGGGCGTAACTACCGTGGGCCCCGGACGACTGCCGCAGGCGCAGCGGCTCGGCGCCCCTGGCAGCCCGGCACGTCGCGGCACACCAACCGGTGTCTCACGGCACACTACTGTGCCGCGGAACAGCGGTTGAGAAACGCTGCCTTAGTGTACCAAGGGGCTGACCTGACCCAGGAAGGCTATCCTGGCCAGTAGGTCACCTCCAGAAGGGAGCAGGTTCTCTGGCCTCCTTGGTCATCAAATATCCCTGCCCTGAGATTTATATAAGCTGCAAAAGGGGTTAATCTGGCCTTGCCCACAAGATTCCAAGAGCCAGGACTGGGTTTGTGTATAAGGCTATGTACACACTGCACATTTAAAGCAACCCCCCACCCCCCGTTTTTTTTTTAAAAAAAAAATCCTGGGAACTGGAACTCTGTGAAAGGTAAAACAAAGTCCCCAGGGCTCTTTGAGGTAAAGCCATGTGCCTCAGATGTTTGGTATGTACACACAACCAATAGAAGAGAGCCCATTTTGTTGGCTGGTTCTCGTTTTACAATTATCTTGTTAAGTTTATATTGCTCCTTATTCCTTCCTAGGATGGAGTGGCTCTCCTTTGAAGAATGTTTGCAGCAATGGGGACTTTTTTAATTTAAAGAAAGCCTTTCTTTGCACATCACATAGTTAAACTATGGAACTTAACTTCCACAGGAAGCAGTAACGGCTACCGACCTAGATGGCTTTAAAAAGGATTATACAAATTAATAAAGGAGGAGAAGGCTACTGGCCATAATGGCTGTGCTTTGCTTTCATAGGTGGAGGAAGCAATGCTTCTGAATACCATGGTTCTAGTTACAAGTAGGTAGCCGTGTTGGTCTGACGTAGTCGAAACAAAATAAAAGGATTTTTTTTATTCTGAATACCAGTTCCTGGAAACCACAGGAGGGAAGAGGGAACTTGTGCTTGAAAACTTGTGCTTGAATCCTGTTTGCTGGTTTTCCCTTTGGGGTATCAGGTTGGTCACTGTAAGAACAGGGCACTGATCCAGCTGGTGGTTTGTAAGATCTTATAAAGTGTTTCAAGGCTGCATATATGGGTCTTCTGCATCAGCCCTTCCAATTTTATTCTCACAACAACCCTGTGCAGTAGGTTGAGTTGGGAATGGGAGGGGCTGCCTCAGACTTCGCGGCACCTGGGCCTTCCTTTGTGCTGATGTTATGAATAAAGTGTGGCATTTTCATATGGGCCTTTTCTGAGGAATCTTCAAAGTCCTTAGAGGTACATGACGAAGTTGTGTGGCAGTACTGGCTATTCCTGTTTTTCAGAGAATACAGTGCCTTGAATCAAGCTTACTGTATGCATTGATGGTTGAGGCCTTGTCAGAATGAGGCCACCCATACAGGCAAGAATAAGGAAAATAAACACACACAAAAAAAGGCATTCTACATACCTAGAGAAGGGATGCGGGTGGCGCTGTGGGTTAAACCACAGAGCCTAGGGCTTGCTAATCAGAAGGTCGGTGGTTCGAATCCCCGCGATGGGGTGAGCTCCCGTTGGTCGGTCCCTGCACCTACCAACCTAGCAGTTCGAAAGCATGTCAAAGTGCAAGTAGATAAATAGGTACCGCTACAGTGGGAAGGTAAACGGTGTTTCCATGTGCTGCTCTGGTTCGCCAGAAGCGGTTTTGTCATGCTGGCCACATGACCTGGAAGCTGTACGCCGGCTCCCTCGGCCAATAACGTGAGATGAGCGCCGCAACCCCAGAATCGGTCATGACTGGACCTAATGGTCAGGGGTCCCTTTACCTTTACTTTACATACCTAGGGACACTTTTGCCTTTTCCTTTTTTTAACAGTTTTCTTTGAGGGGGGTGGAATGGATTTGCTGGTGCAGCTGACATCTGTGTCATGAGGAAAATGTTGCAATGCTTTCTGATGTGGCTGTGGCAGTGGTGGAGCTGAGTGTAACACAATGACCCTGTCGTCATTTCAGTCCTGGGTGAGGGTTCGATGCTGTAACCAGATGCTGTAAAAAGGAGGTCAGAGGAAGTTGACTGTTGCAAAAGCGCCGTGTGCCTTTTGAGAAACACTGTTTCCTGTGTGCAAAGTCTGTCTGTGTGTGTTTAAGGTTGTGGGGTGGAGGGAGAGGTGGAAAGCAGCAAGTCTGCTCTGGACTCACCCCTGGCACAAAGAGAGGCTGCCTTAGACTGAGTCAGTCCATCTAATTCAGTGTCACCAACACTGACTGACAGCAGCACTGGCTTTCCAGGGTTTTAGATTGGAGACATTCCCAGACCTACCTTGATATTCCCAGAGGGATTGAACCTGGGGCCTTTGCATGCAGAACAGGTGCTCCATCTCTGAACCATGGTCCTTCCTGCTGGGCAGAAGGTTGCCAGATAGAGGATGTTCCTCCCCCGTCTGCAAAACAACAACAACTAAAAACTAGCATGCTCTGTTGATTCTGCAGAGGAGGAGATGGGAGTGCCATGGCTTGCAAAACTGCAACCAATTGGCTCTTACTTCAGAACCATGGAATGGAGTCGGACCATTGCCAGAGGCAGGGCATCTCCAGCTATGGCTGGGAGTGAGCCCCCCCCCCCAGTTTGCTCTGATTCAGTGAAAGGCAGCTTCCTAAAAAGAAGAAGAATACCACTTCTGGTGTGGTTTTTCTAATGCTCTTGGAGTGGCTAACAACTGTGAAGCAAGGGCAGAAAATTTAGGTTTGTTTCGTAAGGTTATTAGAATTGGACGTCCTCCCGTTAGATGAGGGTAGGTACAAACGCAAGCATACCTGCGACGGATCCTGGCAGTGCGTTTTTTCCTTGTCTGTGCTTTTACTGTACTAGGCTATGTGTGGACATGAGATGAGCCTTGGTGGACCAGGCCTAAGGGGATCTGAGTAGCCCAGGACCCTGGACCCAATAAATTCCCTATAAAAATTACTCTAATTTGCACATCAAGATTTCCCAGGAAATTCACATCACCAGATTAAGAACATAAGGAGAGCCTGCTGGATCAGGCCAGTGGCCCATCAGGCCCAGCATCCTGTCCTCACAGGGGCCAACAAGATGCCCCCAACAGGAAACCTTCCAGCAGTTGGCACGAGGGCACTCTCCCCTCCTGTGGTCTCCAGAAACTGGCATTTGTAAGCATTACTGCCTCCAACTGTGTATGCAGAGCATTGACATCAGGGCTAGTAGCCACTGAACACCTCATCTCCTTCATGAATTCATCCAATTCTCTTTTAAAGCCATACAGGTTTGGCGGCCATCGGGGCCTCTTGGTACTGGCCCACTGATGAGGCTGTGGGAGACACCCACCTTGAATGGCAGAAGCCCAGGGAGGTGGCACCCACCTTGCCTCTGTCTCAGTGGAGGATCGCCATCCTCAAGTGGCACAAATTTCTGGACATACCTCTTGTAAATATTGTGAGATCTCATGGAGCACTTGAGACTTTGCAAGACTTTGGTGGTATCTTGCAAGACAGGTGTCAGATGACAGAATCGGGATTCAAGAAATTGGATACATGGGCCCAAACTGACAAGAGCTCCACTTGCTCAACTGCTTAGAAGCGTGAGGGAAAAGCAGCCAGGCCAGTTTCTGGGGAGGCAGCCTTCTTGCTGATTTAGTCGATTTGCTGCAGAGCATCCAAGGGAGGAAAGGCGGTTCCAAACCCCAAAGCACCATGTATATTTCATGACTGTTTATTAAGTTTCTGTCCTAGGATACAAGAAAGGCGGTTTCTCTAGCCCAAGATCACCCCCAGTGAGCTTCAGGGCTGAATTGGGAGGGATTTGAACCCTGGTCTCCATCAGGGCCTAGTCCTCATTTAATCCCCACAACAACCCTGTGAGGTAGGTTATGCTAAGAGGTAGTTACTGGCCCCCAAGGTCACACCCATGACCTTTGTGACTGAGTGGATGGATTTAAACCCTGGTTTCTCCCAGGGCATAGGGACACGGGTGGCGCTGTGGTCTAAGCCACTGAGCCTCTTATGTTGCCAATCAGAAGGTCGGCGGTTCGAATCCCCATGATGGGGTGAGCTCCCGTTCCTCGGTCCCAGCTCTTGTCAACCTAGCAGTTCAAAAGCACACCAAAAAGTTTAAGTAGATAAATAGGTACTGCTCCGGCAGGAAGGTAAACGTATTTCCGTGCGCTGCTCTGGTTTCGGTGTTCCATTGCTGGCCACATGACCCAGAAAAAACTGCCTGCGGACAAACGCCAGCTCCCCCAGCCTGTAAAGTGAGATGAGCACTGCAATCCCAGAGTCGTCTGCAACTGAACTTAACTGTAATGGGTCCTTTACCTTTTCCCCCCAGGGCATCCTAACAACTATACTCCAACACACTACAGAGGCAACCGGCCGTTCTGGGCTTTTGAAGCTGGAAGGTGGGGCAAGTTACACATTATCCCAAGAGTGCACACACTGGCTGGGGCACTCATCCACCACTCGTCTGCTCTCACCTGAGAGAGGGCAGGATCCACTCCAGCTCTCATGTGCCCAGGGAGGAGTTCTCTGGAGAGAAGCCAGCTGCAGAAAGGAAGAGGCTTGGTGCCTCATGAGCCAAACAACCGGGGACCTCCCTGTACTCCAGCCAGGGTGGCAAAGCACTTCATGGAAACAGCTGGTCGGTGTAGGCAACAATACTGAGATAGATGGAGCAAGGGTTAGACTCAGTATAAGGCAGCTTCCTAGGGATGCGGATGGCACTGTGGTCTAAACCACTGAGCCTCTTGGGCTTGCTGATCGGAAGGTTGGCAGTTTGAATCCCCACAATGGGGTGAGCTCCTGTTGCTCTGTCCCAGCTCCTGCCAACCTAGCAGTTTGAAAGCATGCCAGTGCAAGTAGATAAATAGGTACCTGCTGTGGCGGAAAGGTAAACGGTGTTTCCATGTGCTCTGGCACTCGTCACGGTCCTCCGTGCACCAGAAGCGGTTTAGTCAGGCTGGCCTCATGACCCGAAAAACTGTCTGTGGACAAACGGCGGCTCCCTCGGCCTGAAAGCGAGATAAGCGCCGCAACCCCATAGTCGCCTTTGACTGGACTTACGTAACCGTCTAGGGTCCTTTACCAAGGCAGCTTCCTATGTTCATCATCATCACCATTATCAATATGTTCCTGTATAATTCAGCCCTTTATTGAGAACCATGACGACTTGCTTGTTGTTCTTAGGGGAAGGACTACAGCTCGATGGAAGCACATCTGCTTTGCATCTCTTAGGTTCAATCCCAAAGGCAATTAGAGTGCAGACTTTTAGAAGACATCTGAAGGCAACCCTGTTTAGGGAAGCTTTTAATGTTTAACAGACCAGTGTATTTTAATAGTTTGTTGGAAGCTGCCCAGAGTGGCTGGGGAAACCCAGCCAGATGGGCAAGGTATAATTAATAAATTTATTATTATTATTATTATTATTATTATTATTATTATTATTATTATTAATTTATTTGTGTTGTCATGATTCAACACAAATCCAGCTGTTGAGGGGTGTCTGGGGTGTTGGGGAGGGATAGTACCACTGGTGGGGGACATGCTGTGCTCCTTCCGGGGATAGTCTGTCCACCTTGGGTCCCCACCCTGCACTCAGCTCTCACTTGTGGCCCCTAGAAGCTGTCAGCATGCAGCAGCAACTTCAACTGGCCAGCTAAACCAGGTGAGGAACTTCCCCTGCATGTGAAGACAGGCTGTGGTGGATGAGACCAATAGTGGGTCCAATGATCAAGAAGGTTTGGAGGGAGACCATCTAGGAGAAGGAAAACTCTGATCTTATACCTTTGCTGCCTTGTGGGACATCTTCTGGGAAAGAAAAGACTAAGCAGTAAACCCTACACAATTCCAGAGTGAAGTCCCTAGGATGGTTGGGTGGCACCTTGTATGCCTCCTTCAGGCAACTCCTGCAGCCAGGCTGGTGCCAAACATATAGATCTGGCAACTACCAGGTGACTTTAAGAGAGGATTTTGGAGGAGGACAAGACTATCAATGACTACTTGACATGATGGCTATGCTCTGCTTCTGCTGCTGGAGGCAAAATGCCTCTGGACACCAGTTGCTGGTAATCACAAGTGGAGAGAGTTCCTGCTGTTGCATTCCTGCTTGTGAGCTTCCCATTGGAGGCATTTTGCTGGCAACTGTGAAAAGACAACATTGGATGAGATGGGCCTTTGGTTCAATCAGCAGGACTCTGCCTGTGGAGGACTACTGTGTTTGCAGACCTTCCATCCCCAGAATGGCAGTTGACAGGAGGTACAGGTGGGGAGAGTTGCTGT
This sequence comes from Zootoca vivipara, assembly GCF_963506605.1. Classification (NCBI taxonomy): domain Eukaryota; kingdom Metazoa; phylum Chordata; class Lepidosauria; order Squamata; family Lacertidae; genus Zootoca; species Zootoca vivipara. Next base: position 17,186,271 of record NC_083294.1, read on the forward strand.
TGCATTTGTGTCCTGCTTGGTGACTTCCCTCTGCAGCACCTGGTTGGCCACTTTGAGGACAGAACAGTAGACTAGATGGGCCATTGGCCAGATCCAGCAGGCTCTTCTTACCTTCTTAAGGTGGGTGATGTAGATTTCCTGGGAAATTTTCATGTGCAAATTAGAGTGATTTGCACAGGGAATGTATTGGAGTCACTAAACTTTAAGCTTACTGAGATCATATGGTTGACTGTTGCTAGTTCTCCTGCATGTTGCAGAGGCCAAGCTGGCCTCCATTAACATTACAGAATTGAAGAGTTGGAAGGAAACAGAGGGTCATCTAGCCCAAACTCCTGCAGTGTTAGGAGTTGGCCATTTATTTTCTTTGATCCCATGTTGTGCAGAACAGTCTTCCAGTAGAGATTCATCAGGCACTCTCACTTTTGACTTTCAGGCACCTTAGTTTTGTTTTGTTTTTATGCTGACAGGCGTTTGCTGCCCTTTTATATTTTGTGTTGGGGAGGTGAGTCTGGGTGTTGCCCTGAGTCCCTTCTAATTCTGGGGTCCCATGCCCAGTGAGGGTTAGAATCTAATGGAGGAGGTTGCTGAACAGGTCAGACAAGTTTCTTTGTAAGAACTTAGCTCGGAGGTTTTCAACCTTTTTGTGTCCTTGGCTACCTTGACCAACTACATTCTTTCTTTGGCTCCCCTGTGGGGAAACATGCTCTGAGCCTCAGAAGCCCAGTTATGCCACCCCTTGCCAGCAGCCCCTCATCCCTTTTTGAACACCCTCCCTTGTGGAGTGTTCACTCGGCTTCCTCTCCTTTCTCCGCTTCTTGGGAGTCCTCTAGGCAGCAGCTGCAGCCGCCCCGGTCTCAGAACCGCCAAAGGAGACTTGGCAACTGTGAATGTGAGGCTTGCACCTTGGGTGGCAGCAGTGGGCGCTGCCCGGCCTGCATGGCAGAAAGGCTCCCCTTCAGCACCAGGCAAACAGCTCCCAGGCAGGCATTTCACACAGCCAGCACAAGAAAAGCCAGTGCACTGCTTGCCTGCCTGCCTGCCCGGCCTCCCACTTGTCCGCCCATTCCCAACAGCCAGGTCTGACAGACTGGTTGGCTGGGCTCCCTCACCCTGTTAAGCAGAGGCTTGACAGGCATATGTCAAGAATGCTTTGATGGTGTTTCCTGCTTGGCAGGGGATTGGACTGGATGGCCCTTGTGGTCTCTTCCAACTCTATGATTCTATGAACCCACTTGCTTGCTTACTCCGAGGCAGCCAGCACTCCCTGGCCAGCCCCAGGGGCACCATTCACCTGTGGAGCTTGTAGCCAGGGCTGCTGCAACAAACAGCCATGCAAGCAGAGGCAGAAATGCATGGAGGAAGGGAGGGAAGGAAAGGGATGGAGACCAGTGTTGCCTGTGGCACTCCTGACCATCATTCAAGGCACCCCAAGGTACCACGGCACACTGGTTTAAAATCCCTGCCTTTGCTGGCCACATACATATCATCATCAGCATCCCCAAAGAATGAGGCAGGTTGTAAGAACTACAGCTAAGTGATGGGGCCATAGCTGTCAACTTTCGTATTTGAAAATAAGGGATCAGCAGCCTCACCTGTCCTGGGGACAGTCTACGGTATATCTAACAATCCAGGATAGCAGCAGGAAACGACGCTGGTATAAGGGAATTTCCAGCAAAAAAAGGGAGGGTTGACAGCTGTGGCTTGGAATAAGGGAGTTTCCTGCAAAAAAATGGAGGGTTGACAGCTATGGATAGGGCCCTCCAGACTAATGGGGGGGGGAGTGAGCTTTCCTCCACCCCTTTCACCTACTTGCAAGGGGAAAACAAGAGCCAGAGAGGTGTGTTATGTTCTGAGCTGGAAGCTGGAGACACAGAGACCTGCTTGCTTTGTGCTGGATCCAAAGTTGTGACTAATGGAAAAGCAAGATTTGTTGGGGTCGTAATGCTATGAGCCCCTCCATCCTATGCTCAGGTTGTGTGTATGTGTAAAAAGAATTACATATCCTGAAGACACAGCAGCATCCACTGACCATCATTCCAAAGACACCAAACCCAGGGTTAAGCACTTGGAATTCCTGGAGTCTCTCACTATTTGGAGATTGGGGTGACATGTAACAATTTATGCCAGTCACTTTACATGTGATTTTATTTGTTTAAAACTCTCCCGTTACTTGACCTCTCGTTTCCTCTCCTGCCCACAGGATCATCAAAAATGTTGTCCGTAGCTTCAAGTACTTATATGGGCTGAGGTTTGACAAGAAGGGCCTAGAGCATTTTGAGGTCGAGGGGCCCTGCGTCATCGTCTCGAACCATCAAAGCATCTTGGACATGATGGGTGAGAATAGCCAGAAGAAGCTTCCCCCTGCCCCAGCACTCAAAACTGGTTCATGTGATGATGACATTTTTCCAGAGTATAACAGAAATACAGAATATAAAATGCAACTGAATTTGTATAAACATTAACAGCTAAGTGAGGCAGCAGTAACTAAAACAACCAGTGCTCACCTAGCCCAGAATATAAAATACAGTTCATTGCACAGGCTGCCTGAAACATGGTACTGTATTCAGAGCCTTTTTCAAAGAGTTGTTTGTGGTGATGTTCCAGAGGTTAACAGGCAGCGAATAGCAATGAACTACAAAGCTGTGGAGCCACCACTAAAAAAGGCACCCTCTCTCTAGAAACCCCTATCAATTTCACTACCCGAAGGCGGAGGGCAAATGACTAGGGCCAACGTTGCCAATCTTTAATGTGCAGGCAGGTTGAAATGGGTACAAATGGCCTTCCAAATAATTGTTGTCCCAAAGCATTTTGGGCTTTAAAGAATTACACACAGAAGTGTTTTGAATTGGGCACCTAAGCACACCAACCACCAATGCAAAGATTATAGGCATTTTGTGCCCCTATCAGAAGTCAGGTGGCTGCCTTTGGAGCCACCTGAAGTCTCTGAGCCATCTATAAGGGCAACCCCATACAGTGCTCATTACAGAAGTTAAGCCTAGATCTCATTAGAACACAGATGGCTGCAGCTAGGTCCACTGTAAGACATTTTAAAAAATATATATTAGTTGACTGAATATCTGTTGGCTGATTAAGCACAGATGTCTAAAGATTAAATCAGGGCAGGGAACCCTTTTTAACCTGAGGGCCGCATTCCCTTAGAAACCCATAAAGGGGCCGCATGCTGGGGGGAGCCATAGACTAGGACCTGAGTGCTACAGCAATTGTGACTCTTAACCTTTTGTCCAGTGAATCCTGTGAAAGTCGGAAGTTTTGACAAAAGGACACCCTGCACATCTCTCCATCTTCTAAGTTTAGATCCTATCAAAGCATCAACATAGTTTTGAAATAGGTGCAAGGTTTATCCTGTTTGTTTGATTGTTTGTTTGTTACCTGCCCTTCACCCCAAGGCCCCAGGATGGGTTACAAAATTTAAACAGTTTAAAACAACGTAAAACCCTAAAAATGAAGCAGGTCCTTCTGCGCGAAGAGAACCCTCTTTGTTAACCTCAGCATCCAAGAGGGTCTGTAGGGAAGGAGGGGGTCTTTCAGGTATTTCGATCCTGAGTTGTTTTAGGGCTTTGAACACTAAAGTGAGCACCTTGAATTGGGCCCGGAAATGAACTGATGATTGGTAACCCTCTCATCAGCCCTGTAAGGTAGGTCAGGTGCCAGCAGGGTCTTCCCAGTCCAAATCTAACACTCCTGCCCTGTGTTGCCACAATGGGGGCTCCCTGATAAGGGAAAGGGAGAGGATCCATACTGGACCACCAAGCAGAACTCGGCATCCTGCCTGCTCTCCTATCCCTTTAGGCTTGATGGAGATCCTCCCAGAACGCTGCGTCCAGATCGCGAAGCGGGAGCTCCTCTACTTGGGCACGGTGGGCCTCATCATGTACCTGGGTGGTGTCATCTTCATCAACCGGAAGAGAACCAGCAACGCCAAGTCTGTGATGACCGGAGTGGGCCAAGCCATGATGAAAGACAATGTGAGTTGCAGGCAGGAGGCAGGTTGCAAATATGTTTGCATGTGTACGCGCTTGAGAATTGTGCCGTGGCATTTCGCCTCCAGTAGAGTATTTTATTGGTTTTATCCTAAAATGCCACTGATCAACTCAATGAAACCTGCAGAGTATTACCTGTGTATATCAGTCACCTGTGAGGACAGTTATCCTTTGTTTCATTGCATTTAAACTGTGGCATCTTACACTCAAGAGGTGGGTCCCAGGCAGTGCCCTCAAGGAGCACATGCAGTGACACACAGGGTGGTCCTTCTGACTTTATTCTTCGTTTGTTCTTTCATGAATATTTCTCCCCCCCCCCCAAAAGGAGCTAAAGGTGCCTCATTTAATCTCCACAATGACCCTGTGAGGGAGGCTAGGCTGAGAGGCAGTGGCTGGCAGCCAAAATCACCTCCAGTGAGCTTCACTGCCAAGTGACAAGTTGAACCCTGGCATCTCCCAGGTCCTAGCCCACATTTAATCCTCGAAATAGCCCTGTGAGGTAGATTAGACTGAGAGACAATAACTGGCCCAATGTCACACCCAGTAAGCTTCATATCTGAGTGAGGATTTGAACCATGGTCTCCCAGGTGCTAGTCTGACACTCTAACTACACTGGCTTTATAGGACATCATCTCAGTAATCCTAACAACAATCCTGTAGGGTGGGCCAGAATTATTTCTTGTCCCCCATCTTGTAGTTGATGGTAGACAGGGGGATCTTACTCTCTTAAGACAAAGTGAAGTGAATTCATAGGAGACGCAATGTTTGAACCAAAGCTCTGAGAAGCTGAAGTCCTTCTAAGCATCATGGTAGAGTGGGGATTTGAACCCTGGTCTCTCAGGTCATGACCTAGCACTCTAATCACTAGGACACAATGTCTAACTTTGAGAACTGCATGTGTCTTTCCACAGGTCAAGGTGTGGATCTACCCAGAGGGTACCAGGAACGGGAACGGGGAGTTGCTGCCGTTCAAGAAGGGAGCTTTTCATCTTGCCATTCAGACACAGGTGACCAACAGCTCCTGGTTTGCTCATGCAAAGCTTGCGCAGTGGTTAGAGACCCCGCCCCATCTTTACTCAGCATTTTTTACTTGTTTATGGGGTGGTTACAAGCAAATGGACACTCATCCTGATTTGCTTGTGTTTAGTATTTACACACCTTCCCATTAATCATTAGTTAACCACACTTTAGGTAAAGGAAAAGGGGCCCCTGACCATCAGGTCCAGTCGTGTCCGACTCTGGGGTTGCGGCGCTCGTCTCGCTCTATAGGCCGAGGGAGCTGGCGTTTGTCCGCAGACAGCTTCCGGGTCATGTGGCCAGCATGACAATGCTGCCTCTGGTGAACCAGAGCAGCACACGGAAACGCCGTTTACCTTCCCGCCGAAGCAGTCCCTATTTATCTACTTGCACTTTGATGTGCTTTTGAACTGCTAGGTGGGCAGGAGCTGGGACCGAGCAACGGTAGCTCACCCCGTCGCAGGGATTTGAACCGCCGACCTTCTGATCAGCAAGCCCTAGACTCTGTGGTTTAACCCACAGCGCCACCTGGGTCCCTTAACCACACTTTAACCCCCTTTAATTGCATGAAATTTGGAAGGCAATGAAAGAGTGCGCCTTTGTGGGTGAAGTCAAACTTTTGGGGGGTTACAGTGCCAGCTGTGGCTGTAGAGACCGATGCAGGAGAGACATGTTTTGTTGCAGCTGGGGCAGACGAACGTGCTTGGTTGTTATGCTGCAGGTGCAGCGTGGCATTTCTTCTCTTTGTTGTCATCCCAGCGGTCATTTCTCCTCTGCTGGTCACTAATATGGATGCACAACTTGTCTATCTCTAGGCACTGCTGTCATCTGCATGGGATTCCCACATGGCGAGATTAATGTTGCCAGCCATCCTGCCATGTTTGCAGACATATTGTACATGCAGTGGAATCACCCCCATGAAATAGTGACAGACAGAGGCCAGCCCATTATATGAAGCCCAAAAGAAGGTCCTGAGTGCAGCAGTCCTCCTCAGCCGTTATTCCTCAGCAACAGAGGTAGACTGCCTCTGAGCATGGAGGCTCCATTTTCAGCTATCATGGTTCCTGCAGTTGGATCAGGCCAATAGCCCATCTAATCCAGCATCCTATTCTCACAGTGGCCAACCAGATGACTACATGGGAAGTGCACAAGCAGGACAAGCAACAACAACTCACACCTCCTTCAGTTTCCAGCGACTGTTATTCAGAAGCATTGCTGCCCCCAACTGTGGAAGTGAAGCATAGCCTTTATGGCTGCTAGTGGCCATCCATAGCCCTCTCCTCCATTCATTTGTCAAATCCTCTCTTAAAGGCAACTGTGCTGATGACATTGCTGCCACTTCCATAGTATAACTCTGCGCTTTGTGAAGAAGGACTTTCTTTTCTCATTCAGCTTTATTAGATGTTCTGCCATTCAGAGGGAGTGGGGAATAGCTTTTCTCTATCCACTTTCTCCATGCCAGGCATCATTTTGTAAACTTCTATCAAGTCGCCTCTTACTTGCTTACTTGCACTGCTGTTGCATCAGTGTCACCTTGCAGAAGATACCCATGCCAAAATCTGTGAACCCAGAGGGATCCTAGGGCCAAAAGTGGGGGTAAAATCCTTTTTAATATGCATGCAGTAGCAGCAATAGCAGATCTCTTTGAGGTCGGTTGCTAACCATCCTCCATGCCTTCTCTTGTCTCCAGGTCCCAGTAATTCCTGTGGTGTATTCCTCCTTCTTATCATTTTACAATTCGAAGAAGAATCTCTTTACATCAGGTATAGTAGCAGCTGGTCTGCAAACTGTCCTCTTCCCAGACCCTGTGCATTATTTGCCAATATTCCAAATTGCCAATATTTAAATTGCCAATATTTCAAAGCCCTCTCAGGGTTCATTCATGGGGGTTGCTGTCACTGGAGGCTGCCCCATTGCATTGACCCAGGACAGGGACTTCTTGGTGGTGGCTCCCCATTTTGTGTAATGTCCTCCCTGGCAAGGCGTGTCTGTATCTCTCACAACTGATTTCCAGGAAGAATGTTTAAACATTCCCAGTTATCCAGGTACTTGATGTCATTTTTTCGTGTGGCAGCACCTGCACGTTGGAACGCCCCGCCTATTGACATCAGACAGGCACCTTTGCAGTACTCTTTTCGGCACCTGCTAAAAACATTTTGATTAGACAAGCTTGCCCAGATGTTTAGAAAGTTGATGCCACTTTTAAGCTGGTTTTAGTGTATTGTTATCTTAGCTTTTTGGAAGTCTTATTGTTTTTTTCTCATCGATAATTTAGTTTATCTTTTCTACAACCTCTTTGTTTTTTGTTTTTGTTTTTACAGTCAAGCGATGTATAAATTTGACAAAATAAATACGTAAATGATTTGTTTACCCTCACCAGGCAGAGTCCAGGTCGAAGTCTTGCCCCCCATCCCAACCCAGGGTCTGACTACCATGGACGTTGATGACCTCACCAACAGATGTTACAGCAGCATGAGGGAAACCTTCCTCAGGCTGTCGGGGAGGCCCAGTGAAGTCAACGGAGAGGCACCCAGCCTTGCACAGTGACAACCTTTTGAAGGCCCCAGTGCAAAAGATGCACACCTTTCAAAACAACCTGTTGCCAAAAATGAAACTTTGTGGTGATTCTTCTTTGCTTAGGATGGAGGGGGGAAGTTTGCAAACTCTTCCTCAAAGTCCTAGGGAAAGGGAGATGGGAAAGGGAACGCCTCTGTGTATATCTATAATTATCATTCCTGTTCTCGTCTTCGGCTTCCCTTCCCCAGACCAGACACCACCAACGCACAGATTAAACTCTCCAACTTGATGCTGTGACTCTTCAGAGTTTTGGGGAAAAGCCTCTTTGACTGTCCAAGATCCAGGCAGAAACGTATTCTTTCTCTCTCTCTCTCTCTCCTCTGCTTACTTGAAAGGACTTGGATCTCACCTGTTCAACCATTCCCTGTGTTCTAGGGTTACTGTTCCTTTAACCATGCCCCATCTCCATGGGGCTCTAGGTGCCCCCCCCATCCCTTTGGAGGTTGAGGACAGTGTTAACAACTTTGCCTCGGTTTGTATAACTGGACAGCGAATTATGAAATGATGTCTCCCAACATTGTGGAGGTATTTCACTGCTTGGGGTATGCGTTTTCCACACACACATTCCTTAGACATGCAATTTCTCCCTTCCTAAATATCAGTGCACTTCCAAAAGTCTGGGACCCACTTCTCATTGGGTGGGAGCAATGTCCCGAAATGGGTTTCTGAACAGAAACAAGTAGTAATAATGGGAGGTGCTTTTTATCATTTTAATCATATGTATTTTAGGGGATTTAGGTGCAGAGTTCCAGGGTGGGTTGGAGGGGGAACCACAGAAACTCCAAGGATGGATGGTCTCCATTGGAGCTGCAAAAACGGGCGACCTTCGCTTGCCCTTTTGTGTTGGTTCTCTGTTTTATGTTGTGGGTGGAGGGGAATGTCCCTGGGAAAGGGGGTATTGGAGGTGGGAGAGCTTTGGGCTTCAAATACCAGGGTTTCTTTCTGTTAACTTGGAAAGTCACCCTTGCTTTTTAACAGGGTTTGGGGGAATCTGGATGTTGTTGGATTTCCATCTGCTCTAACCACAGTGATGGATGCTGGGAACTGTAGTCTCATCAACATCTGGGCAGCTACAGATGTTACCCTTCCATGAGGTCAGGCCAAAGGCCCATCATTATGATGGGAAGCAAGTGACATCTCCCCATCTGTTGGGAGTTGCGGACAACAAATGGATGTACGTGTCAGGGGAGTTTGGTAGCCAGAATGAAGCTCAAACTCACTCAAGAGCAGGATAGCATTTTCTTAAACATTTGGCTAAGTTCCCGTTACTGCCTGCCTTCTTTTGTTTAAAGGAAGGGAAACACTCCCAGTAAGTTGCAGGTGGGGCAATTGCAGGTGGGTCGGTCCTTCAAAAATCTCGCAGTTGCATCTTGCTTCAGGGGTGTGATCCCACAGCCAGATTCTGTTGGCCAGGATCTTGTGATCTTGTGTAAGGCGATACTTCCAAAGGATTTGTTCCATTCTGTTTTTAGGGCACAATCTGGGCAAACTCCACTATGCGGGTGGCTAACCCTGCTTGCTCACCAGAGGTTCTTGGGGCTTCCCATCAGCCAGCATGACCAGTGGTCAAAGACAACAATGATGGGAGTTCCACTCCAACAAAATTTAGAGGGCCACAGGTGTTACTCGGCACTTCTTTCATACATAAGAAATGCCCATGAACTAGACTTGTTGGTGTTCTTTTTTGAGGGGAGGGGGGAACTTGTCACGGGAGTGTGTCCCTCTGGCCTGAGTTCGTGGCCTCCTTAGTTCACCATCTCTGGGCACAAGTCATCAGCTTGGGTGTTGTCGTAGGGGACAGGTGTGTGGTGAACTGGACTGGCTCGTCAGATTTGCAGGGATTGCTCAAGGTCATGCTGTTTTAATGTGCTTAGACGGCAAGTTGGGAAATATTGGGGCACCATTTTTGTTGAATGGGCTGTGTGTGCTCAGATCTGCTCTGATTCCTAAAAGACCAGCTGCTCCTCAAGAGTGCCTGTAATAGGTGCGTCTTCTCAGAGCAGATGTATTTTCTCCAAATGAAAAATAAAATAAAATCATATTGTTAATAGCTATAGGATTTGAGAAACTGCAAGATCTCCCCAAGCACTTGGGTGCTTCAGCTAGGGGAAATACCCAAAGCATTAAGTGTGGGGGACAAGATCTGTAGACAGGTTGGCAGGGGCGGGGGGGGGGGGACACAGACTTTTGCTCCTGTTAACATGGTGACTGCTGGGGCACTTCCTTCTGCACCATGAAGGGGGGCAGCCTGTGCCAACCTCCATGTTTCAGACTTCAAACACTTGTTATCATCATCTCTGAAACTTGGCCTTCTTGGCTGAGAGCTGATGGGAGATGGCATCCCAACACCATCCAGAGGGAGGCCCTCACCCTGCACCCATCAGTCTGGGCTGTTTTTAGAAAAAATTCGAGCAAAGCAGACCTGTCTCCACCCAGGGTGAGGGAGGTACCCTTCTCTATCTGGGTGTCATCACCCAGGACACATACCACCCTCCCACCCAAATACAACCTTGGGAATAATATGGATTTTTGCTTAAAAGAAGTCACACACACTTCCCAAAGTTCTTTGTGTAAAGGGTGTCCTCAGCATGAACTTGAAGGGCCATCAGCAGGTCCTGATCCATGCTCAACCCTCTCTTCAGAGCAAGTGGGGCTTACCTCAGTTGCCCTCTTGTTCCACATCTAAGGCAGGATTGCACTAAGGAAAAATACGCCCACAGGCTCTTGAGCAGAGCTGCCCCCTCGCTCCAAGAACTGAAGGAGGCTTGAAGCCAAATTGCTTCTGGGGTGTGCTTGCTTTACAAGACTTGGTCTAGTTTCACAAACATGTTTGTGCAAAGGCAAGTTAGGCAAAAGCGTCCAACCCCAGGAAAAGTTTCTGTCTCGCCTGCTTTTTAGACTCTCTGTCCCAAGTGACAATTTTGTTTCCAAGCCACAAATAGGATGTGGCCACGGTCTCTCTCTTGCTTAGCGGCAGGTGAGCGCTGGAGCCTTCATCTCTGTGGCTGGGCGTGGGCAGTGTGGCACAGGGCAGCCAGTTGTTGAAACTGCAAAACCCAGCAGATTCTCTGCAGCCTGCCTGCCTGCCTTTCAAAACAGCTGTGCTAGTTTCCACCAAGTTTGATTAATAACCCCACTCACTTTGGAGGAATAGGGAAAACAGGGATCAGAGTAAAGCAGCCTGCTCCCACCTGCCTGCACCTTCCAGGTGTTGCTGGACTCTCAGCCCCCATCACCCTCTCTGGCTATGCCCAAGGGACCAACGGCACTTGGGAGTTGAACTCTGATATTCCACAGGGTGCCAAGTTGGGGAAGGCTGCAAGTAAGTCACGCCCCTTTGAAAGCATTGGGGGGTGCATATAAAGGACTGTATTCAGCATTAGTCCTATGCAGAGTAGACCAACTGAACAAACTTGATTTTCCATGGCTATAGTTGGATAAAGCCTAGAGGTTTTCTGTTTCAAGTTAGGAGTGCAAGGTAAAATTAAGGACACAGACCCCCCCCCAACTTGGACAGTGTGAGAAGATGCTTTGGCACAGATGATGCAGTCTGCAAACTGGTACCCTTCAGATGCAGTTTGTTTCCCCAATTCCCATGAGCCCTTCCCAGACTCCCATGGCAAATGTTCTGCGGTGGTGATTGGAGTTACAGTTGAACACCTGGAGGGTACCTTGTTGATGAGCAGCTGATGTGGCCAAACCTTCATAGTCCATTCCGGGGGCTTTCTAGCCATGGGTCGGAGTGGTTTTCTATCTTCACCACTGCTTTTCTACTCTATACTAGCTTCTATAGGAAATAACCATAAAGGTGTTGTCCTTTCCAGTAGCTCTTGATATCTTGTCCACACTCTATATAATAAACTACTTATACAGTAGTACATTGGTTGACAGAACGCCTTGCGGCTCAAACGTTTTGGCCCCCAAACACCGCAAACCCGGGAGTGAGTGTTCTGGTTTGCAAACGTTCTTTGGAACCCGAACGTCCGACGGCTTCTGCAGCTTCCGGTTGAGTGCAGGAAGCTCCTGCAGCCAATCAGAAGCCGCACCTTGGTTTCTGAATGTTTTCGGAAGTCGAACAGACTTTCGGAACAGATTCCGTTCATCAACCAAGGTACAACTGTACCGTGATTCAAAAAGTCAAAGAAAACCAAGTTGCTGTTTGCTGCATAAGGAGTGGGTTTTCCAGAGGGAAAGTGGCAAGACAAATGAAAATGTGGGTCAGACCAGAGTGTTTATGTACAGGAATTGGCGGGGGGGGGGCTGCCACCTTCTGGCCACTTGTGTTAGGAAGAGAGGCTTAGGGACTAGCTGCTTGATCCAGGCCAAACTGTTCCACTTCCAGGCTAAAGATTTTTTTTTTCGGTGATCATTTTGGGGGATGTTAATGGGGACCTCCTTGGACTGTGCAATCCAGGACACCGTGCTTGACCCTGGCTGCAGGATTGAGGCTGCGTTCATGCACAGATCCTCTACATGGGGGACAGGGAGAGAAAGAAATGCCTCTAGCAATCAGTGGCTGCACGCTGTTGGTGTTTTGACATTTTGAGGGGGAAAATGTGTGGCCTGATTTTTATAAAGCACAATTTATTTAAAGAGAAGTGTCTCTGATGTGTTCATTCTGCAGAAAGAGCTTTGCTGTTTGGGGAAGCGGGAAGAGGTCTCAAATGTTCCCTTGGAGTTTGCACAGTTGGGCTGGATGTTCCCCACCCAGCAATGTATTTAATGGTTCACGATGAAATTATTGGCCTTAAAACGATATGACTTTGAAATTTCACACTAGGATTATCAGAACAACTATCCAACAGAGCCTTATTCCACCTTCCCCCACCCCTGAGATTTCCAGGTATATTGCCACCGAATAGGGAGGCTCTATGAAATTCTAAAATCCTCTACTCTTGAGGCCTGTGTTTATTTATTTCATACAATTTATATACCACTTGATTGTGTAAGAAAACAAAAACAATCCTCAAAGCAGTTCACAAAAAAGGTAAAATTATAAAATTAGCAAGACGAAAAAATAGCAACAATAATTTAAGGCTTTTGAAAAATTGAAGTAACAATAGATTATTAAAAAGAGACTAAAACCGGCACCAGTTTTCTAAATATCTGTATAGGCTTGTCTAATCAATGTTTCAGCTGGCACCCATGGGGTGTCAATAGACAGGCGGTTCCCAATGCAGGCACTGCCAAACAGATCAATTTCTTGCCAAATACAGTATACAGCCACTAAATTGAATGGGAGGCTCCATGGATTTCTTAAAACCATCTTGGAGCCCTGAATGTTGGCAACAGCCACCCCCATTTCTGGCAGTAATTTCCCCCAATAGAGTTACTTGTCATCTGAAGAGACGTCCCACCCGGTGACCCTATTTCTGCACATGGATGCTATGCCACCCTCCTCTCCTGAAGCCCATTATTGCAACCTCTTTCCAAAGAATAGCATTTAACTCGGTGTGTGTGGGTGTCTTTTATTGGAAAAAAACAACTTATTTCCAAAAGGAAAATAATAATAATATTGCATCAGGTAATTACTGGTGCCAAGCCTTTGCACTTTTGCAGAAGTGAGTAAATTGTACCATTAAGTTCTCTCTAGGCAATTATTTTCAAAATAGGGAGGTTTTGTACACACTTATGGTGGCAGAAGAAAACAGGAGGCATGGCCCAGAGTGGGGTGGAACCTTCAGCTCTCCAGAACATAAGTATCATAGAGATGAAAAGTTGGAAGGGCCCCCAAGGGTCATCTAATGCAGGCATCCCCAAACTGCGACCCTCCAGATGTTTTGGCCTACAACTCCCATGATCCCTAGCTAACAGGACCAGTGGTCGGGGGAGATGGGAATGGTAGTCCAAAACATCTGGAGGGCAGGAAGTTTGGGGGTGCCTGATCTAATCCAATGCAGAAATCACAGCAATGATGCCACCAAACTCTTGTGACGATGCTGAATTAAATGGGCCACTGGCCTGATTCTGTTGCCAGACACTTAACTCCCGCCAGCCAGCCACCCACCCCAGCTGGCATGGCTCAAGGGCTAGGAATGATGGGAGTTGTAGTCCCAAAGGTATCAGGTTTGGGCAAAGCTGCTTTAAGATAACACAGCCTTCATCCTCTCCTCCTTCCACCACCAAAAAAAACCAACCCAAAAGCAAACTAGGTAGTTTGCTGAGCTAAAAAGGCCAATGGTCTAACTTGGTATAAGGCAGCTTCTTTTGTTGCTACTTGAGTCCTTTATACAGAACAATGAGGTCTAGAATCTTGCTTAATTTTTAAGGGAAGAGCTGAAACCCTGGATAGCCACTGCTGCCTGTATAGACAATACTGAGCTAGATGGATCTAGGGTCTGACTAAGGCAGCTTCCTATGTACCACATTTGGGGATGAGGGTTGCAAGCTTTTCTATTACCAGAAACTGCAGCTTGCTTAATTTTCAGGACGCCTATAAGAGTTCCTTTCTAGCTGGCATCCTGTGTTTCTTTAACGCCTGATGGCTTCACTTTGCTTCTTTAGTCCACAAAGTTATTCGTTGCTGTACAGATGCATACTTTGGTGACAGAGAAGAGGCTAGGAGTCCCGCTCCATTTGAATCTTCTGTTCTCTTACTTAACCTTCATTTTTGCAAGAACCTGCAGGACGGAGAGAGAGAGAAGAAGAAGAGTTCGGATTTGATATCCCGCTTTATCACTACCGGAAGGAGTCTCAAAGCGGCTAACATTCTCCTTTCCCTTCCTCTCCCACAACAAACACTCTGTGAGGTGAGTGGGGCTGAGAGACTTCAGAGAAGTGTGACTAGCCCAAGGTCACCCAGCAGCTGCATGTGGAGGAGCGAAGACGCGAACCTGGTTCCCCAGATTACGAGTCTACTGCTCTTAACCACTACACCACGCTGGCTCCCGAGAAGTGATCAAAGCCATCAAAATGATATTCCCATCTGTTTGAAATACAGCAAGATGCCATAACCGTCCCTGCCAGCTTTTATTGTAATAACAATAATAATACCCAGCCTACTTCCGGGATTCAAGGCAGCTAAATCAACACACAAATCAATACACATAAAAATACAAAAAACTAAAAATGTATAGATTATTGTTAAATAGGAATTAAACTCTTAACAGAATTAAAACAATATAAAAGCAGATATATTAAAATACAAGATAGCAAAAATCTGGGGATTTGAACCCTAGTCTACCAGCTCCTAGTCCTCATTTAATCCCCACAACAACCCTGTGAGGTAGGTTCATTTCAGAGGCAGTGAATGGTTCCCAAGGTCACCCCCAGTGAGCTTCAGGGCCAAGTTGAGTGGGATTCAAACCATGGTCTCTCCTTGATCCCTAGTCCGACACTAACACTCTCCCAGGTCGTATCGTCTTAGAAGGGGTGTAATTATTAAGAAAAGACACTGCCATTCTGAATTTGCCACTATGTTCCTGTACATTTCCCATTTCCCAGCATTTGTTGAAAGGGGAATAAACAGGGTTAATGAAAGGGAGGTTTGTGCAGTCCCGTCCCATCCTGTCCAGTCCCTCCACCAGCACACATTTTATTGTCACTTACAAATCTCCAGCCGCTCCTCCAGGAAAGAGATCTGCTCACTGAGAGAGTCGATTCTGTCCAGCTTCTGCAAAGAGTGCACCAGGAGGGCGATGGGGTCGGCAGGGGTCCCCTCCAACCCTGGCACCTCCACTTTGAGGAACGGCGCTAGCGTGAGCTGAAATTTCTACCCAAAGAAGTTTGGCAGGCCGGGTGGTGCGGGTGGTGGAAGAGAAACAGGTAAACCTTTAGTGAGTAGGTGAGCAACAGGTATCTACCCACAAAGACCAGGTATGACCCCAGCTGCCACTTTTGATTAAAAAAAGAACAAAACAAAAAAAACAACCATTGCTGCCATGGTTAACTAAGGCATCATAACTACAGCAGAAAAGCCACCCATGGAGAGGTTCATAACCAAGACCAGTCAACAAGCCACTCAAAACTCCCACACCAGGAACCAGGAACCCTTCTCTCACCCACCCCAGCATCTGTTAAATGCTAAGAACATGAGACGAGCCTGGCTGCCGGGGGGCCCATCTAGTCCAGCATTCTGTCCTCACAGCAGCCCTGATGGGGAAAAGTCCCCAAATGCAATAGCAATTCTCCCCTCCTGTGGTTTCCAGCAACTGGTACTTAGAGGTAGACTTCCTCCTGGGCATGGATGTTCTACCATGACAATAGTAAATTACTTGCTAAGGGCCAGGAGCTAACTACCTGTTCCCCACCCTTTCAGAGGGACCCTCTTCCCACCCACCAAGAACTAGCAGAGAAGACTCACTTCCTCCAGAGCAGCCATCCTGGTCTTCAGCTGCCGCACTTCATCCTCCACCATCAGGTTGGTGGTCCTAGCTGCACAGGTTTCACGGCAAAGAGGGAGAAAAAAAATACAAGTAAGACAGTGGTTCCTTGAACTAAAGAAACTGAAGATTCAATCAATCTGGTATTCATAGCTGGACTGTCCCTGGGCATGGAAGGTCTGTGGTAACAGTGTATCTATGCAGAGTCCTCGTGGATCTGGCCAAAGGGGGCTCATCTAGTCTAACCACCTGTTCTCACAGTGGCCAACCAGGTGCCCAAAGTAGGACATGAGCATGAATATGCTGCCCACCTGCAATTCCATCTGCACAGGAAGGGTTTCCATTGACCAGTCCCGCCCAGGCGGAAGGACATCTCTGTAGCCCATGGATCGCAGCATGGGGTCGTTCCCACGGCACTGGGGGATGTCTTCTGCAGCACACCTGAGACTCTGAAGACGATGCATGGGTCCTCTCACGTCCTTCTGGCGCAGGTGCCGGGCTTCCGCGCATTATTACTCACGGTACGAGTTTGAAGTGGCACAGCGCGTACCAAAAGTAATAATGGGCGGCAGTCAGCCTTGGCTGGGGGTGCTGATCTTCTTCCAGGAGGCTAGAGGGGTACGGAGGCAAGCAAACCATGGGGGAAGCAGCTCCTTCAGCCCACTGGAGCTCAGACTGGGCACTTAAAGAGGAGCCACGGCATGCTCACGCTCAGGGCCGACTGCTCTTGGCAAGGCCAGCAAGAGGCCACGTCTGGCCACGCACAGATGTTATGCAGCACAGGTAGGCAAAGGTTGACGAAGAGCATCGTCCCCAGGTGGGCTGCCCCAAAGCACAACTTATGGATGATGGAAGAAAGCTGGTTTCCTGCTGCTTAATATGAATCGACAGTGTGATGCAGCAGCAGCAGCAGCAGCAAAAAAAAAAAAAATAGTGCAATTTGAATGTCTCTGCTAACAAAGGGCAGAACATGAGAAGAGCCTGCTGGATCAGGCCAATGGCCCATATAGTTCAGCATCCTGCTCTCAAAGTGGCCAACCAGATGCCCCAAAGGGAAATCCACAAGCAGGATCCGAGCACAAGAGTTGGTGTGAATCAATCAATGTCCTCCAAAGGCCTGGGTGATATCCAGTGAAACTTGAATGTTGGAAGATTCAAGATAAAAAGAAGCACATGCAGCACAGAGTTAAGCTAGGGAACTCGCTGCCACAAGAGGAAGTGATGGCACACCCAGTCCAGCATCTTGCTCTCCCGAGGCTTTTCTACACTTCCCCTTGTCCCACCGCTTTCCCCTGGGGAAATGCGCTGTTTACTGCTGAATCGGAACCAACGCCAATCAGTTTTTTCTACAGATTGACTTTGTTCCGATTCAGTGGTAAACAGAAGGGGCAAACAAAGAACCCCACTCAGACCCATGCTTTTCAGGCACAGGACAAGCGGAAGTGTGGACAAACCCACAATGGTCACCCGGAGGTTCCCATGGGAAGAAGGCCCCAAACAGGACCTGAGCACAATAGCAACTTTCACCTCCTTCCAGCCTGGGATTCAAAAGCACCACTGCCTCTGACCATGAGGGCAGAATTTAGCCAAACAGGCTAGTAGCGATCCACAGCCCTCTCATCCGTGGAAATTAGTTTAATCCTCATTTAAAGCCATCCGAGTTGGTGGCCGTCTCCTGCAGAAGTGAGTTACACAGTATAACTTATGCACTATTTAGAATAATAAATAGGCAAGCTCCTAGCTTGATGTTCTTCCTCGGGTATTTCATGGCTGAAATGCAAGGCAAAGCTACAAGGGCACCCCCCAAGAGTTCACCTGGTCTACGTTGGCCTTACCTGGGCTCACGGCATCCGTGGGCACTCCCAGAGCCTCACAGGTCCTTCCATCCACACCAAGTTCGTAACCTTGTTGGCAGGTGCAGTGGTAACTCCCAACCACGTTGCGACAGGTGTGGCTGCACCCGTGTCTCCCTCCAGCACATTCGTCCACATCTGAAACCACAAAAGGAATTGTGTCCGAAAGGATGCGTCTTAGTTCAGCCAAGTCACAAAGCCCCATATATACCGCTTGATTGCAGGGGTTGTACTAAATAACCCTTGGGGCATAGCTGCCAAGTTTTCCCTTTTCTCGTGAGGAAGCCTATTCAGCATAAGGGAAAATCCCTTAAAAAAGGGATAACTTGGCAGCTATGCCTTGGGGTCCCTTCCAACCCTACAATTATCAGGTACTACGATCTCACCCAGCTTCCCTTGCACGTAGCTGTTTTCACCACCATCGGAGCAGATACAAGTATGTTTCTCGTTGCAACCATAGAATGATTTTAGTTGTAAACTGTTTTTAGATGCTTCCAACTGGGGATGAAGGGCCAGGCTTATTCAATAAATAAACAAATTCAATCATAAAAACAACTGCTTTTGTTTTCTTTTTTGCAAGGGAAGTTGAGACTGTGACCACCAGAGACCTGCGCCCACAAATTCATTCTGAGCACCCATGGGAGGCAGCCCTGATGTATTTGGATAGACAGATAGAAAGGGAGAAGAAATGGTTTAAATGGTGCTCAATGGCCAGTTTTAGGGGGGGGGCAGGGAGTGGCCTTTACCTGTCTGGCAACTCCTTCCGCTCCATCCTGAAGGGCAAGAACACTTGTTAGGGGACAGACACTTCCCACCATTCTGGCAAGGGGGGCGGCAGATTGCTGGAAGAGAAGGCCACAGTTAGAACAGGGGTGTATGGGGAGGAAGATTCTTAAATGTGGCCCAGGAAAATGTTTATGCTTTCAAAGTGTGCGTGTTGCTTCTCAAAAATCAATTAGTAATATAATGACTGGGTAAGAGGCCACAGTGGTCTCCTTCATTGGAGGTTTTTAATCAGAGGCTGGGCGCCTGTCTGTCAGGGAAGCTGTAGCTGTGATTCCTTCATTGCAGGGGGTTGGACTAGACGACCCTTGGGTTCCCTTCGAACCCTACAATTCTATGATTCTATGAACACTGGACCTGAGACAGACCAGGGTTCAACACCCCCCCCAACTTGGCCCTGAAGCTCAGTGGGTGTAACACAGGGAGGCAGTCACTGCCTCTCAGCCTGACCTACCTCACAGGGTTGTTGTGGGGATTAAACAAGGAGGGAGAGAACCATGCAGGCCGCCTTGAGCTCCTTGGGAGTAAAAAGATGGGATATGGATGCAACAAATAAACAAATACTGGCAAATAGTGGTGTCCCCACTGCTCACCTGCAGCCCGAGCAAACAGGCATGCATAATTTATACACAAAGCAGCATACATAATTTCACCTGACTAAATGAGGGCACTGGTGGCAAATATCCAGACCTCTTAAAGGGTTCTTTTTTTCTGGGCTCAGAGCCCAACACCCCAAACCCCACAGATAAGGATAACATCAAAGCAAGCCAATTAGCTTATATCAAAGCAAGTGAATATAAACATGTATGAGCTCATTGCTGCATCCACTACCAATTAATTGTGGGGTTATCTCGACTCCCAGGATAGTATTGTCCCTTGCATAGGGAAGATGGAGAAATGCTGCTGGGTGACTGAGAGAAGGCGGAACTGTTCAACCCCTACTTTGCCTCTGTCTTCACCCAAAAAGAAAGCAGTGTCCAACCTAGCGATAACAGAATAGAAGATGCAATGAGGGAGCTGCAGCCTAAGATAGGAGAAGAGGTGATAAGGGAATGCCTAGTTAATTGAAATGAATTCAAATCTCCACAGCTTGGTGAGCTAAACTCAAGGGTACTAAACAGCTTGCAGATGTAATCTCAGAGCCTCAGATGATTCCTCGTCATCTTGGGAAAAAGTGACAAGAGGAACACCACAGGGTTCTGTTCTGGGCCCGTTGCTGTTAAACATCTTTATAGATGACTAGGTGCAGATGACAAACTGGGAGGGCTAGCTAATGCCGCAGAAGACAGAATTGGAATCCAATATGACTTTGGCAGATCAGAGAACTGGTCCAAAACTAACAAAATGAATTTTAATAGGGACAAATGTAAGGTTCTACACTTAGGCAGGAAGAACTAGCTGCATGAATATAAAATGGGAGACACCTAGCTTGCCAGTAGTACATATGAAAACAATCTAGGGGAATGAGTGGAGCACAAGCTTCATGTGAGTCAACAGTGTGATGCAGCAACAAAAAAGGAAGGAAGGAAGGAAGGAAGGAAGGAAGGAAGGAAGGAAGGAAGGAAGGAAGGAAGGAAGGAAGGAAGGAGAGGTTTACCTATATTGCATCCAAGCCCAGGGGCACCATTTGCCCGTCTCCACCCAGGACAGCAGGCATACGTTGGATAGGACTGCTTCCGATAGGCTAGGCGTTGGGCAGTTTTATAGATGGTTCTGCAAATAATGCCAAAACACAAAGATTTAGTATTCAGAGCCTGCAAGGCTTTTTAAAAATGAAATGGCTATTTTTACCATTTCCATGAAAAAAGGAAACAAAGGTGTTCAAAAGAAAGTAAGAGGAACATCTGAATGGCCAGAAAAGGCCCATCCAGCTCAGCATCTTGATAAAAACTTCCAGCTCTTATTTGCCTTTTCTTTAAATCAGGTTTTTGCGAACTTGGGTCTCCTGTTTCTTTTGGACTACAGTTCCCATCATCCTTGACCACTGCTCCTGCTAACTAGCAATGATGGGAGATGTAGTAAAAAAAAAACACCATCTGGAGACCCAAGTTTGGGAAACCCTGCTCTACACTAAAAAGGCTGAGTATGATTCCATACCTGTACATACTGCAGAGCCTGTATCCCTGGCACAAGGTGAGGTAAGGCTGGTACATAGGTTGGGCATGGGACACGAGGTAGGACATCACCTGGCTCTTCAGCCCCATGGAGCACACTCTGGGCCTGCAATGGAGCAACCAAATACAGATTCCCCCACATCAGGTTTACAGCAGCACAATACAAGCCCCCCAACACGTGCCACATCCTGTCCATTTTGCACAAAATTTGATTTGAGGAGGCAGGGGCCTGTTTTTGGCCTCTGTGAAAAACTTCCTCCTTTAAGCAAACCTCCCCAGGCATGCAAAAGCTGACATGTATTTTAATATGCAAACTTGTTTTCGACGTCTGGTTTTGCTGGTAGTTTTAGTGCTTGCTTTTTTTTTGCATTTTATGTAACCCACTTAAATGTTTTGATGATTATGCAGTATATAAATCCAGTTAAATAGTTGCATATGTAAGAATCTGATATCTGGCCTCCTACGCACACATTTACACACACATGTACATATTTTTAAATTACTTGTGGAGCCTTCCTTAGAAAGGAAAGGAAAAAGGAGGGCTAGTGGAATCAATAGAAAGCAACACAATATCCCAACCTTCTTGCAACCTACTAGGAAGTGTGGTGCAGTGGTTAGAGTATCAGATTAGGATCTGGGAGATCAGAGTTCAAATCCCCACTTGGCCATGACGCTCCAAGCAAAGCAGCCTTGGAAATGGTGCCCCGAAGACAAAGGACACTTACCCTGGTCTAGAGGCACACTCAACATTGATCACTGCAAGGATGAAAAGGACCACTGCCAGAAGGCAGCTGACCCTCCTCATTTCCTATCCTCTGCTGGGCCTTTTCTCCCCCACCCCTCCAGTGTAGCAAATATAGGTGTTGGGGGGGGGTGTTTCACAGCAAGGGGCTCTTCAGTGCGCACACCTGGAAACAAAAAGAGAGGGCGAGATGAAGAAATTTGACAGCACTTTGCACGTAGGCAGGAGACTACAGCTGAAATGAACAGGGATTGTGTCTGTGTAAGAGAGGGAGAGAGAGAGAGAGAGAGAACGTCACACTTGCAATCCCAGCCTCTGAAAGGGAAAGGACAGGTAAGAGGTAAAAAAAGCTGCACCTGTCTGTGGGTTTTCAGGGACTCAGTCAAAAACAATGAAAAGTCAAATAATTGAGCACCTATTAAAATCATCAGAACCAGCAAGAGGTGACACAGAATCATAGAATTGTAAAGTTGGAACGGACCCCAAGAGTCATTTCGTACAACCCCCTGCCATGCAGGCATCCCAGCATTTATAATAAACATGGCATGACAATAAAGAAAAATAAAATGAATGACAAACAACATGGCAAGTAAAAGTTGGACAAGGGGGAAAAACCCTTTTTCTCCCTTTCCCATAACACTAGAACTTGTGGTTACAAGGTAGGTATCCGTGTTGGTCTGACGTAGTCGAAACAAAATTTAAAAATTCCTTCCAGCAGCACCTTAAAGACCAACTAAGTTTTTTTATTTTGGTATGAGCTTTCGTGTGCATGCACACTTCTTCAGAACTTGTTCTTCAGAACTTCAGAACTAAAACTTGTGGACACCCAATTGAATGTTGGAAGGTTCAGAACAGATAAAAGAAAGGACCTCTTCATGCAGCACATAGTTAAACTATGGAACTCACTCCCACAGAGGGCAATGATAGCCACTGACCTGGGTGGCTTTTAAAAAGGGACTGGACAAATTCATGGAGGACAAATTCATGCTGAAGGCTATTACCACAATAGCCAGGCTCTGCCTTAACAGAGGCAGCAATGCTTCTGAATCCTAGTTGCTGGAAGAGAGGGGTGAGGGCTCTTGTGCTCAAACCCTGCTTGCTGGTTTCCCTTTTGAACACCTCGGGAGCCACTGTGTAGATTAGAACAGAGTAGGCTACTAGATTGAAACCAGCAGGCTCTGCTTATGTTCTTAATTATATGACAAGGCAGCTTCTCCTTATGTCCCAAGGGGAACTGTCCCATCAGGGCCAGACCTCAACACTTTTAGGGAAAAGTTTAGCAACCCAGGAACAGAGCTGAAGGTTCAACCATGAGCACTGTCCTGCTTGCATTCTGCTCACTGTGGGTTTTCCAAGGGGCATCTGCCCAACCATCAGACGCAGGATGAGGCAGGCTCTGGGTCCAATCCAGCAGCCAAACTCCTCTTAATGTAGAGCACGGGGGTTTGTTTTTATCAGCACCTGAGAAAATCTGCAGGAAACTGTTCTGCAGAGTAATTTACACACCTACATGTAAAGCATTACTGTACGTATTATTAACTTGGGGTGAACCATGGAAGACAAAATATTACTTAATGGAGTGGTGACAGATAGATAGATAGATGATAGATAGATAGATAGATAGATAGATAGATAGATAGATATAGATAGATAGATAGATAGATGAATTATATGATATGGGGGGAAGTTTCACCCCCAGCAGTCAGAATTCTCCAACTTAAAGGAAGAAGCACTAAAACACCCCACACCAGGCAGATGAAGATATTTGATCATGGAAATAAACTGTAATCGAAAGATAGAAATGCTGAATGCTATTTAGAAACCAGATGGCTGAAAACACTTTTTGGCATCTCGCGTTTGCCACTGTCATTGATCTCCTGCTGCTGCTGTGGTCATGCCTCTGGTCCAGAAGTTCAAACCCTGATTTCTGGACACCTGGCTAACTGGACATCTGGTTAGCAAAGCTGGACCCGGGAACAGCTGCCAGACCAGTTGTCATCACCATAAAAAGTGGGGGGAAACTCCAGGTTCTTCAAATAATGGGGTGTCCCTATAGCACTCTGCTCTACCCAATGCATTTGGGGAGAATTTCTGATCAAATATGCCCGTGAGGAATTACTTTGTTAAGGGTGCTAGGAATTGCAGCGTTCTGAGGTGAAAACTCACAGAGTGCCCAGGGTTTGGGGCTTTAAATGAATGGTGTAAATGTGACCCTGCGCCAGAGAGGGAGGACACAAAGCGACTGATTCAAACTACAAGAAAGGAGATTCCGACTAAACATACTAAACATTCCGGCTAAAACTTTCTAAAAGTAAGAGCTGTTCGGCAGTGGAACAGTCTCCTTTGGAAGGTGGTGGACTCTCCTTCCTTGGAGGTTTTAAAGCAGAGGTTTTAATGCAGATGCTTTAGCTGAGATTCTTGCATTTGCAGGAGGTTGGACTAGATGACCCTTCCAGGGTCCCTTTCTCCTCTACAATTCTATAACTGAGTAGCACACAGCATCTTGGGAAATGTAAAATATCTGAGCCAGCCCCCCTTGGGGTCTGTGGGGAGCTAGACATTACTAAACATTCATAATGCATAGTTGGCGGTTAAAAGCCAGGAATTAGCAGAGGCTCATTTGAGACATAAAAATCTCTTCCAATTCATGCCGAAACTGTGTTAAATCTCACACAACTCCCTTATGTGCATTCTAGGTCCCGTTCCTCCACTCCAAAACAATAAATATATCCCAGAACACCATCAACTGTGCAGTCATGAAATTATGCTTGCAGGAAGATAAATTCCAGCAGTCAGCCCGACTCAGATCTAGATGCATTCCCACAACATTCCTCTCAGTCAGCGCCACTGACTAAATGAGAATGATGCCAGATAATGGGAAACATACACAAATATCTCCACGCTACAGTGCTGGTTTCTGAAAATTTGAAAGCAATGTCACAGCAGCACAGCAGCTGTGGTTCCTGAACTACAGGGGCTGGACTAGGCGGCCCTTGGGGGTCCCTTCCAACTCTACAATTCTATGACTCTATAGTAAATAGGGCACACTGTGGCTTAACTGCAAACCTAGGTTTCACTTAAAACCAACCCGTTCCTCATATAGGTTGCAATCAACAGGGAAATGCTTGAGAGCTCCATTGCAGAGCTTATGTCCTGTGTTCCAGTCTTACCTCATCTCCAGGTAAGGCTCCCAGCAGCCAGTATCACCCATGGTGAGGAAGGACATTTGAACCACCAGCTCTGCTCCTGCGCTGCTAAACTTTTTCCTAAAAGTGTTAAAGTCTGGCCCTGATGGGACAGTTCCCCTTGAAACCCGCTGTTTTAAATGGGTTTTCCTTCATTTGACTGCCCATTAAGTGAACATTGTTTTTGACTGAGTTCCAGAAAACCCACAGACAGGTGCATTTTTTTTACCTGTGATCTTCCCTTCCCCTTCAGAGGCTGAGATGCAAGTGCGATTCTCAAACACACACACACACACACCCTGTTCATTCCCACTGCTCAACTTTGTGCTGGAGAATTATCTTTGGTCTCCTACATGCATGCAAAGTGCTTCCAAATTCCTTCAGCTCATTTGAACAGGACGGACACATAGGAGCAGGGGGAACCTCTCGGTTAAATTAGTGAAGCTGATAATTAGACAATTTCATGGAGCAGTAAGAGGCTATCAACAGCTACAAACCACAGTGACTATGGTCTGCCTCCACAGTCAGACCCAGCAATGTGAAACAGAATCATAAAATTGCAGAGTTGGAAGGGACCTCAAGGGTGATATAGTCCAACACCCTGCAATGCAGGAATCTCAACTAAAGCATCTATGACAGATGGCCATCCAACCTCTGCTTAAAAACCTCCAATGAAGCCCACAACCTCCGAAGGGAGACCATTCCACTATAGAACATCTCTTAGAGCAGCTCTTGCCTTTAGAAAGTTCTTCCTACTTTCTAGTAACTTGAAACTGTTGGTTCTAATCCTACCCTTCAGAGCCGGGGAAAACAAGCTCACTCCATCTTCCATGCAACAGCCCTTTAGACCTGAAGTCAGCAAACGTTTTCAGCAGGGGGCCGGACTATATTTGGGGTGGAATGAATGAATTCCTATGCCCCACAAATTACCCAGAAATGCATTTAAAATAAAAGCACATATTCTACTCATGTAAAAACACGCTGATTCCCGAACCGTCCGCGGGCCAGATTTAGAAGGTGTTTGGGCCGGATCCGGCCCCCGGGCCTTAGTTTGCCTACCCATGCTTTAGAGATTTTAAGATGGCTATCATATCTCCACTAGGTATCCTCTTTTCCAGACTAAGCATGCCCAACTCCCTCAAAGGTGTCACATCCCTCCTCCTCCACAACCAATTTGATCTTACTAGCTCTCAACATCAGACCTCCCTCACAGGACAGTTGTGAAGTCAAAGCAGCATTTAAAAAAGCATGTTTGGTTGAAAGTTTTAAATAGCTTTTAAAAACTTTTTAAAAACTGATAATCTCGTTGTTTTATTCTTTTCCTAAACCACTTTGCTGTTCCTTTGCATATACATACTGTATACATATTAAATAAGGAATAAAGATTGGATTTGAAAAACATTACTGGTCAAAACAGGTTGTATCAGCTATCTAAAATATCCTGTGCATGCATTATTATTTTTTAAAAAACACGCGTAAATACTTTTCTTTATGCATTCGTTTAAAAATGAAGTTTTTCTATGTTAACGGCAAGTTAAACTTTTTTTACCACCACTAGGTGGGGAGGTCCTCTCATTATACATACACAATATATAAATTTAAAGAGCTTTACACTTTGTTTAAAATGAGTCTTCTGTGAAACGGGGTGAGTAGAGAAATAACTATTGTTCAAGCGACAGTAGCGAAGCCCATTCACAACCCCCCCCCCGGTTCAGTCCTTTTGTTTAAGCAACAACTCCTGCAATAAATCTGTGCAAGAGATTCTCCTAAGTTCTGCTGCCTTACTTGCCCTCTTCTCCAACTCTGCAAATCCTGCTTCCCGCGCCACCGAGAGGGACCCCCCGCCGCCCGCTGCAAAATGTTTTGCAAAAGTTGCATTGCACGAGCAAACGAGACTCAAACAAACAACAGGCACCCACCGCCCCAAACTCCCTCCCTCTTTATTAAAAAATACTGCATTAGCAAAAAGAAAAAAAAGTAACCGGATTTTGGAATCTCTCTCACACACAAAAACTCCACACAGGTCCCCCTTTCTCCTCCCAAATCCAGCAGCTGATTTAAGTTTCGCTTTGCCTCAGGCAAAGCGTGCAAACAAGAGAGAAAAATGGGGGGGAAGCAACATTAAAAGCCCCCAGCAACTGTCCTTGCAGCAGGCGCTTTTCCGCTTTGCAAAAAATAAATAAATGCTACTCACTTTTCCTGCAGAGGCGCTTTTGCAAACCGGCCACTTCCTTCCCAACCCCCGAAGAAACCGAATCTCCCTGCCACCCCGCTTCCTTCTCCTCTTCCTTTTCTTCCCGTTTCTTTTAAAGTAATATCCAGAATTGCTTTTTAACATACACCGTGACCCACCCCCAAAAGTCTACCTCGCCTGCTTTGCTTGCTCCTGTCTCTCTCTCAGCCAGTCCACTGATCTCATGGAAAGGATTATCAAGAAAAGATTTGAGCTCTGCACCATCCTTTGACGGGGCGTGGGGGGGAACCGTCCACTTTCTTTTTTTGCAAAGAGGTTGCAAATTGCAAGAAGAAAGGAATTCTTTCTGCACTGTTCTCTCCCTCCTCCCCATTAAAGATAAGAAACTTGCCTTCAGAAAACTATCCCAAGGGGACACTGCCCCCTCCTTCTCCATAAACCGCATGAACACGTGTTTGTGTTTTTGAACCCAGGGGTTAAAAAAACTGAATAGGGAGGTTACCTCTTCAGGAATCAGGAGAACCAGAAACTTAGGTCAGGGTAACAGCAGGTGAGAAAGCTAATGAAACTGGTCTTGAGTTGGCTATTTACAGCCAAATCCTATCCATTCACCCACCCACCCACCCAGAGATAAGCCCTCCCTTGTTACAGTGGGACTTACTCCCCAAGGGAAGCACATCAGGGCTGAGAGCCTACAACATTTGAACAAGGTACTATCAAGTTTGGGCCTTCAGTTGGACATCTGAGAATGGGGTGCAATTTTGCAGTAAATCTTATTTCCCCTTGTTTATAAACAAAGCCCTACTACTCACAGTTGACCCCTTTGAAATAAATGGGCCTGTTAGCAATGCCCATTCATTTCAGTGAGTCTATTCTAGATACAACCAGGAGCTTGCATCCCACCCTTTCAACATTTTTAAACATTTGGCAAGCAATACAACTAAATAATAATTTTTTATTAAATCAGGGCATCATCGCGACAATATATGTATAGCTATTTTTGAAAACACTTGTGCATGGATCCTTGTGGCGATCACAATGAAAAGAGTCTACAACCCTTAAATTACTACTACAAATAATAGTAATAGTAATAATAATAATAATAATAATAATAATAATAATAATAATAATAATAATCTGCCCTTCACCTTAAGGCCCCAGGTCCAGTTGCAGCAATTAAAATAGTTTTAAACAATTGTCACCAAAATAAGTTAGGTCCTAAGCACATTCTTTCCCCTTTCCAAAAAGAATCCTGAAAATTAGTTTTTTGAGGGTGCTAGGAACTGTAGCTGCATGAAAGGTAAGCTGCAGTTCCCAATATTCTTCAGGGAGTGCTTAAAATGCGCTTTAAATATCAAGTGTGCGTATGCAGCACAGAAAATTCAGTATCTGACAACAGATAAGTCATTTATGGCAGATCATGAGAGACCTTAGTCCTCATTAAACCTTGGAGAGCTGCTGCTGGTCACAGAAAATGTTATCGGCCTAGACAGACAGTTAGTTTATAACTCACAAATTAGAGTCTACATACGGCAGCCTCGCTTGGAACAGAATAAGAGGCCAATGGCACATCTAGTCAATCATCCTGTTCTCACATTAGTCTGCCAGTTGACTGTAGGAAACGAGCAAGCAGGATTCTAAGACAAGAGCCCTTTCCCTTCCTGTGGCTTCCAGCAACTGAGATTCAGAAGCATTGCTGCATCTGACCATGGAGGCAGGGCATAACCATCCTGGCTATAGCCATTGACAGCCTTATCACCCATGAATTAGTCTATTCCTCTTTTAAAGCCATCCAAGCTGATGGGCACCACTGCCTCCTAAGGGAGTGAGCTCCACAATTTAGCTCTGTGCTGTGTGAAGAAATTTCATCTGATGAAAGAGATTTCATCTGATGAAAGATTCCTGAATCTCCCAACCTTCAGCTTCATTTGATGTCCCTGGGTGTCAGTCTCCATGCTTTCTCCATGCCATGCATCATTTTATAAACTGCCATGCCTCTTCCTTGCATTTTCCATAAGCCCAAAAGTCTCAAATGATGCAGCCTTTCCTCTTAGGGGAGTCATTATATCCCCCTGATTATTTCGGTTGCCCTTTTCTGAACCTTTTCCAGCTCTACAATATCATTTTAGCCTTGCTTTATTTACTTGGCAAAAGGGTAGGGACTGTATTGCAGCACCTAAAATGACTCACCTGAAGCATCTTGATCCGTCATCTGTCATTGAACCGAAGTGGATTCTCTCCAAAGGGCACTTTGACTTCTTACTGTAGAGCAAGAGGGAAAAAGCACACTGGTGCATAGTCTCTAATAGGTTGTTTTGTAGGATGTCTGAATCAGGCATCCATTAATTAGGCGAGTAATGCATGCAACTTGCTCAGATTGCCAACTTTCTGACTGGCTCCTGCTCCTGTGTTTGGTTTGGCTTGGTGTTTTTTTTACAGCAGCTCAACCACCACCCCACTGCAGATATTAATAGGTAGCAATGCTTCATTCCAGCTGTGAAAAGAGTCCCTTGCTGGTTTCTGCAGAGCACATTAAAGGTTGGGGACCCTGAACTCAAACTCGCATCTCCCCTGAGGGTTGGCCATGGTGCCTTCTGGGCCTGATGGGAGCTGGAGTCCAATAATTTATGGGGGTGCAGAAGGCCCCCTTCCCTGATATGCAGGAAAGTATTTCAGCTACCGATACATCCTTTTTGTACCACGGATGTAAAATATTTTTAAAAATAGCATTTTAGAAAGTCAGCCAATACTGTAACATCTTTTCATCTCGCTTACAGGGAAGGCAGATTTGCTCTGCCACTTCCCTCACTCAGGTCCAAGAGAGAGTAGCAGGAGATACAGTTGTGGGGGCTTGGCATGGGTAGTCAGAGGTGGTCACACCCATTTCCACCCACCACCCTATTCTCTGCTGCTTTGACCAGATGCAAAGGAAAAGGTCCACACACACACACACACACACACACACACACACACACACACACACACAGCGCCCACTCTCCTACTGCATCTCATAGTAACATCCAATTTTAGAGCTGAAAAATCCTCCTCTAACCCCTTGCAGGGCAGGAACCACAGCTAATCTTCACGCTCTGAAAACAGCAAGAGTGTCTGCTTGTCATGCAGAAGAACCCCGGTTCCATGCCCGGCATGTCCAGATGAAGCTGGACTCCTTTCCAAAACTCTGGAGAGCCACGACCCGTTTGTGCAGACAACACTGAGCTAAAGGAACCAATGGTCTGACTCTGTCTAAAGTAGCTTCCTGATTTCCAGTTTGTTCAGAACTATGAGGACTAGAATCTTGCTTTATGCCTAGGGGAAGGGCCATAGCTCTGTGGTAGACAGCACTGTAATATATCACCTGCGCTAGCTTAGTACTGTCTACACTGACTGGCAGAAGCTCTCCAGGATTTTAGGCTGGAGTCTTTTTCCCAGTCATTATGTGAAGAAGCTCAGGATTGAACCCGAGACCTCAACACTACAGTCCTCTTTTTCTTTTTTCTTTTAAGAAAGCCTCCTCAAAGTTATTTTTCCTTTTTTGTGTGTGCAAATTTTTTATTAAACTTTGAAATATTTACATACCAATTCCAGCTTTTAAATTCGTTATACATTTCTCTTTAAACTTTTACTTCCCACCTTTCCTTACATGCTGTTCTTCATCCCATCCCATCTACATAATGCATTCTAATAAACATTTAGCCTAAGACACATTCTTCCATTTCAAATATTATAATTTTTCTTCCACTGCTCTCAACGTTATTTTCCTATCAAGTGAGAGCATTGGCACATCTAGCTCAGCGTTGGCAGTAAAACTCTAAGGTTTCCAGGCAAGGTACTTTACTTATTCCCAGCCCTACCTGGAGCACCACTGAGGATTGAAGTTGGCACCTTTGGTATGGAAAACAGGTACTCAGCTGCTGAGTTATGGGTCTTCCTATAAACATAAAGTAAGTGTCTAGTCCTCATGGTAATGGCCAAATGGCTAAACTAAACAGGAACACGGGAAGCCACTTTACGTTGAGTCCATCTGGTTCATTATTGCCCGCATTGACTGGAAAGATTTCGGAGAAGAGGTCTCTCCTAGCCCGTCCTGGAAATGCCATCAGAAATTGAACTCAAGACCCTCTGCATGCCACAGTACTATAGACCTTCTCCCCCAAACCAAATAAGGTTCCAGTCCTCATTGTTCTGTATAATAAAGGGCAGAATTAAACAGCAGCATAGGAAGTGCCTTCAAACGCTATGTTCTGCTCAGTTCTGTCTACACTGAGGAACAGCAGGGTCTCTCCAGGATTACCGGTAGAGAATGTCTCCCGGTCCTACCTGGAGATGCCGCCAGTGGGGGGGGGCTCAAACCTGGGACCTTCTGCATGCAGAGCATGCACTCTTCCACAGAGCTATGACCCTTTTCCAAAAAATAAAGTAAGATTCTAGTCCTCATGGTACTGAAGAAAGGACTGCATTATATAAAGCCACAGGAAGCTACCTTATAACAGAGCCAGACCATTGGCCCATGTAGCTCAGGACTGCCAGCACTGACTGGCAGCAGTGGCTCTCAAGAGATTCAGACAGCACATGTTCCCAGCCCTACTTGACGATGTCATTGGGTATCGAACCTGGGTCCTTCTGCGTGAGAGGTAAATGCTCTGCTACTGAGCAACAGCCCCTCTCCTAAAATAAAAGACCACACGCCTCATAATTCTGAATAAATAGACTGAACCTCGGACCTGCCACTCTGTGGCCTGGCTCCCCAAACAACCCCAAGCCTTAGAATCCTCAACAGTCATACGATACCTGCCATGTGTCCTTGTCAGCTGTCTGTGCCCCTCTGCGGCGGCCAGGCGATGTGGGCCACTCTCTGTCTCCCTAAGCAACTCCCATCGAACCCAGTTGCCGCCATGGCCAGCACCACCTCTGCCAGACTTTGCAGCTCCATGGCTGGAGACCTGCCCTCCCCAGCCGGGGCTGCTTCTGTGTTTGCTCCCTCTTTCACTCCCTCCGTGGTCCCACTGTGATGCTGTCTGGAGACAAGAGGTCCCTCTGGATGGGGAAGGGCAGCCTTTTTATTCCCGCCTTCCTGTGCAAATCAGGGCTGGGATGGACAACCTGGGCAGGAAATCCCTGCGGGTGTCACTGGCTGATAAGGAGCTTTGCAAGCAGAAAAAAAAACACAAGCCAGCTCAGGAGGAACCTGGAGAGAGAGAATTTAATACCTTCTCAGTCTGTAAAGGGATAGGACAGTTGAAAAGACTCCCTTGGTAGATGTTGGGCTCTCCTTCCTTAGAGGTTTGTAATCAGGAGGTTGGCTGGCCATCTGTCATGGATGCTTTAGTTGACATTCCTGCACTGCAGAGGGCTGGACCAGATGAACCTTGGAGATCCCATCCAACTACACAATTCTATCATTCCACGAGGAGGCAGGTGGGACTTATGAACAGGGGGCCAAACTTTCATCCCCAGAGGGATGGCACTTGAGGATTGGGAGATGGGGAAAGTGTCTGCCAGAGGCCATGAAGAGCTACTGCTGGTCAGAGCTGGAAGAGTCAGGCCCTTGGTCCATCCTTCACAGTATTGTCCACACTGACTGGCAGCTCCTCTTCAGAGATCGAGACGGGGGGTGTTCCTATCCCTTCCTGGAGATGCAGAGATCGGTTCGATCCCCATGTGGGATGGCTGCATATTCCTGCATTGCAGAGGGCTGGACTAGATGATCCTCAGGGTCCCTTCCAACCCTACAATTATATGATTCTATTATTCTAGTTCTCACAGTTATGAACAAAGAACCTTTTCCAAAGGCTTGTTGGTATCTCACCATGGCTGCTTTGATTTCAACAAGCATTGGCCATGAAATCTCAAATGCTACCTATCTATCTGGATCACAGTTATACTGCATGTTAAAAACTGAACACTATCCAGGGCCAAATTTCGAAATCAAACGCCAAATACTCAAAGCAAATACAATCACATGTCAAATGTGGATATCTAACAGGCTGCTAAGTCTGACAAAAGCATCATTTCCTATGGCGAGTCTGCGCTCATCTCTCTCTTTATCCTGATATTGTCTCTCCTCAAACAGGTTCCGCAGGTTTTGGTGGCACTTGAAAAACTTGCAGAACTGTTTTAGCGAGAGCAAATACTAGGTGCGCCTATTGCAGGGGAAATGTGTGGGGAATATTCAAAATATTCAGAAATGAGCCCAGGCTTGGATAGTTCAGTTGGTAGAGCATGAGACTCTTAATTTCAGGGTCGAGGGTTCAAGCCCCACATGGAGCAAAAGATCCCTGCATTGCAGGGGGTTGGACTCTGTGATTCTATCACCCTGTGAGCATTCAGCATCAAAATTAGAGACCTTTTTGAGGAGCAAATTCAATGCAATTCTGACATGGTATAAGATTATGCATGGTCTGGAGAAAGCGGATAGAGAAAACTTTCCCTCCCTCTCTCCTAACTGGTGGATATCCTATGAAGCTGGATGTTGAAAGGTTCAAGGAAGGAATGCAGAATGGAAGTCAGTATAGCACATACAGTACATTTAATAAATAACAACCTCAGAAAACAAGGCACAGTCCACACTGTACATTTAAAGCAAATTCCCCCTCCAACGAACCCTGGGAACTGTCGTTTGCTAAAAGTGCTGGGAATTGTAGTTCTGCCAGGCGTAAACTACAGTTCCCAGCATCCTTACTGGGAAGCCATGTGCTTTAAATGTCTGGTGTTCACTCAACTTGAGTTAAAACTAATTCCCCGTCAAAGCAGTCTTGAATTAAGGGTTGTAGCCACATTCAGTGGGAGTGTTTACAGTAGTAATATTAATGGACCCTACGAACCAAGCCCATTCATTTAAATGGGTCTACTCTGAGTAAAATGTAATGGGATACAACTCATCTG
Source organism: Zootoca vivipara (assembly GCF_963506605.1). NCBI lineage: Eukaryota > Metazoa > Chordata > Lepidosauria > Squamata > Lacertidae > Zootoca > Zootoca vivipara. The sequence continues at coordinate 17,219,943 of NC_083294.1, forward strand.
TTAAGAATTAACGGAACAAAGATTTATGCAGCAGGCCATCTGAAAAAGCCCCCACCTACTTTGGCCACCTCTGCTTCTTAAGAGTTCCACAAGTTAATTATACATTAAAGGGGCACCACTTTGGGTGACTTCTGAGTTTCTATGAAGGAAGGAGAAAGAGATTCCCTAACCTAAGTGATTCTTTATTTCTGGCGGCTGTGGGATTGTGTAATAAGAGAGGAAGTGCTTTGCCCAAAATGCAAGTAGAAGGCACCTACCCTTTTCCTCTGTGGGTGGTGGTGGTGGTGTCTGTGACAGTTGTCAACACACTCATGGATAAAATTGCATAAATAGTCAGTGGCGGTGCTTTCTAAGAATGTAAGAAGAGACTTCTGGATCAGGCCAATGGCCCATCCAGCCCAGCATCCTGTTCTCACAGCAGTGACCAACTGGATGCCTTTTTTCTGGGAAACCTGCAAGTAGAGTTCAAGCACGAGCAAGGAACTCCCCTCCTGTGGTTTCCAGCAATTGGTATTCAGAAGCATAAAGGCAGAGCTTCGCCATCTTGTAGCTTGTAGCCATTGGTAGCCCACTCCTCCATGCAAAAACACCCTGTATCAAAATACCCTGCATTTAGACTCTGCTTTTTAAGACTCATTTTTATTATGCTTTAAAAGATGAACAGCACCAGAACACCCACCCAGAAGCCCACCTGTTCATAAAGAAGGCTGATCGCCGAATAATTGATGCTTTTGAATTATGGTGCTGGAGGAGACTCTTGAGAGTCCCATGGACTGCAAGAAGATCAAACCTATCCATTCTGAAGGAAATCAGCCCTGAGTGCTCACTGTAAGGACAGATCCTGAAGCTGAGAGGCTCCTATACTTTGGCCACCTCATGAGAAGAGAAGGCTCCCTGGAAAAGACCCTGATGTTGGGAAAGATTGAGGGCAATAGGAGAAGGGGATGACAGAGGACGAGATGGTTGGACAGTGTTCTCGAAGCCACCAACATGAGTTTGACCAAACTGCAGGAGGCAGTGGAAGACAGAAGTGCCTGGCGTGCTCTGGTCCATAGGGTCACGAAGAGTAGGACTCAGACACGACTAAACAACAACAACATACCCGGTAACAAGCCTACACCGTCTCACTTTTACAACTCCGTCAAGTTTTCTTACAAAGAATAATCTCCAATTTGTTGACTTCCCATGCTAAAGGCTGAACTCAGCCTTAAAATATAGCAAATGCAGAAGTTAAAAAGTTAATAAAGAATTGTAAGGGGGGGTTGCTGCTGCTGCTGCTATGTGCCCCTCTCTCTTTGATTCTCCCTCTCCCTCTTGGGTTTCAAGGGTATCAAATGCACACTCACATTGTTTTAGCCACTTATCTCTCTTCACCAGGGGGGAGAGAAGGTGGGGAGGAGAGAGTGCTATTCTTCTCCTGAATGCACAGAGTATTTTTTAAAAAACAATGATTATTTGGGGGAGTGAAAACTTCCTGGTTTCAGCAGGACTCTTCTGGCAGGGTTGCTTTGCAGAATCGGGAGTTTAAACCCTGATAAGCCTTATTTTATTTCTGCATGTGTGCATTTTAGTAAAGATTTCTTTTAAAATTTCATTTTATAATGCATATAAAACAGAGAGAACTGTTATAACAACAGATGGAAATTAAAAGATGGAGAAACAAAATTAGAAAATAGGTGTGTAGAATTCGCCCGGTTGCACATGGAATGAAATGACAAAAGTCCAAGAAAGTACTATCAGTGTTATCAGATTGTCAAGTCCAGTTCCAGAGTTGCCAGATTCGGGTCAAGGGTTGTCATGAAAGTGTATAATGTACGGAGATAGACCCTTGGCCCACCTAGCTGAGTATTGTCTACATTGTCCGGTACCAGTAATGTTAATTTTGGGCAACAAACAATAGTATATTTAATTTATCATATCTTTCAAAATTAAATCTCAAAAATCTTGCTAAGGCTTATTTTTACGATGCTGGAAGCCACAAGGATTTTGTTGCTTTTGAGTTATTCAAGGCCTTTCCCCCTTCAAAAAAATATGCAAAGGGATGGAGATTTGCAATGAGGGATTTCAGCTGTTCCTGCCCCTTGCTAGTTTGCACCCTCAACTACAGCTCAAATAACAGTTCACGTACCCCTAGAAATATCTGTTTCTGCCCTCTGTCAGGAAACAGGAAGTGGATGTGAGAAAGAGATTTGGGAGTCTGCTTGGGAGAACAATTAGAATCTCAACAGAGAGGAAATGGGAACTGCGTCAGGAGTAAAAAATCACTTTGTTGGTCAGGGAAGAGGGAATGACCTTTGCAGTCCAGAGCCCGTGAGGCTGATGGAACCTCTGCACAAATACATAGCCTTAAAAGGCCTTTTTCCTGGAGTGGGGGGTGGGGGCTGAGCAACAGGACCCACCACTCTGGGAGAGCCACAGTCCTCACTACCTGAAATTCAACAACAACAAAAATTTGTTTCATCTTATCTTTAAAATTAGGCTTCTAAAAAGCTGTCACGGCAATAAACGACCATTTGCTACAAAAATGCCACCTCTGAAAACAACAACTGGATGACGGTAGCTCAGATGTAGAGCATCTGCTCTGAGTGCAGAAGGTCCCAGGTTGAATCCCCAGCAGCATCTCCAGACAGGGCTGAGAGAGATTAATGCACAAAACCCTGGAAAGCCACTGCTGCCAGTCAGTGTAGACAATGCTAAATGGACCAAGCACCTGTCTCTGAATGAGACAGCTTCCTGTGTGCCCCTTTAACCCAGGCTTTTCTTCAGAACCATGAGGACTGGAACCTCACTTTGATTTTAGGGGAGCGCTTGCGGTTCAGTGGCAGAGCACCTGGTTTGCATGCAGAAGGTCCCAGCTTCATTAGCTGGCATCTCCAAGTGGGGCTGGGAACACCCCCAGAATCTGAAGCCCTGGAGAGCAACTGCCAGGCAGCATAAACAATACTGAGCTGGAGTGAAGGTCAGAGCTTTGCATGCAGAAGGTCCCAGGCAGGGCTGAGAAAGACCTGGAATATTGGAGAACTACTGCTGCCAGTCAGTGTAGTAGGCAAAACAGAGCTAGATGGTCCACAATGGTCTGGCTCAGAATATGACCCCTTACTCCACTCCAATGTTCAATATACAGTACAGAAATGAGTCTGAAGGGAGAGGCAATGCCCCCTCAAAGATTTCCAACTCTTCCGTTCTTTACCATTCATTTCATAGAATCATAGAAGGGGTGCCAGAGGTCATCTAGTCCAACCCCCTGCAATGCAGGTAAAAAGGTAAAGGTAAAGGGACCCCTGACCATTAGGTCCAGTCATGACCGACTCTGGGGTTGTGCGCTCATCTCGCATTATTGGCCGAGGGAGCCGGCGTATAGCTTCCAGGTCATATGGCCAGCATGACAAAGCACACGGAAACGCCATTTACCTTCCCGCTGTAGCGGTTCCTATTTATCTACTTGCACTTTGACGTGCTTTCGAACTGCTAGGTGGGCAGGAGCTGGGACCGAGCAACAGGAGCTCACCCCGTCGCAGGGATTCGAACCGCTGACCTTCTGATCAGCAAGCCCTAGGCTCTGTGGTTTAACCCACAGCGCCACCTGGGTTCCGCAATGCAGGTATCACAGCTAATTTCACAACAAGTGCAATTGACAGGGGAGCAAGGATTTGATCTCTGTGATTTAGGACCTTAATAGCGTTTGTCATCTCTTTACTTCTATATATATTTCTGGAGTCATAAAAATCATAGAGTTGGAAGGGACCCTGAGGGTCATGTGGTCCAACCCCCTGCAATGCAGGAATAGGCACCTGCCCCATATAGGGATTGAACCTGCCACCTTGGCATTATCAGCACCACACTTTAACCAACTGTGCTACCCAGGCTTGTTATCTGACGGTATGTATATGACAGTAGAGAACCATTCCAGCTTGAGAAGATTCTGAGTTGTACCTTTTGACCAGCTTTAGCCCATTAATCCAGTGGGTTTGCACCAAGCAAAACTTGGGGTACACATGCTCACTTCCAACAAATCCTAATTCCCTGACAATGAAGCTTATCGCACCTAGAAACAAAAACCTTATCTGTCTCCCTATTTATAACTTTCAAGAGCCAGAAAGTCTTAGTTCGAGGACGGGTCCTCCACAGAGCCAGAAGTTAAGCAGGCACCACCCAATTCTCCCTTTTTTATAATGGTCTTTAAAGTGGATGATAAACTTCCTCTGAGTTCAATGAAACAAAACAGGAACCAGGGACCTTTTGTCAACAGGAATGAATGGCTGGATGAAGCCAGCCAGCCTTTGCCAGAGCCACGTCTCAGGGACTGGGAGAAGTGTGAGGAATCTCACTCACTACAAGCTGTGTAGGCTGACAAACAAATTAATTTCTGTATATTGTCTTCACCAATACATGATTTTTAAATGCACATTTTCTCCCCCTAATGCATGCATTTTTATGTGTATATATTCTCGGATTGGAGAATTGCATTGCAAAATTCAGAGAAGTGTGATGTGGTTTCCATAAACCAGTTTTGAGAAGCATTTTGTGCCGTTGACCATGAAGGCAGAGCATAGCAAACATGGCTAGTAGAAACTGATAGCCTCCTTCTCCTTCATAAATTTGTCTAATACTTTTTTCAAAGCCATTCAAGGTGGCCATCCCCCGCTTCCTGTGGGTGTGAGTTCCATACAGTACTTTAACTGTGTGCTGCATGAAGAAGTCCTTCCTTTTATCTGTCCTGACTCTTCCAACATTCAACTTCAATGGTTGTCCAGCAGTTATGAAAGAGGGAGGAAAACTGTTCTCCATCTGCTTTCTCCATCCCATGAATTCAAAGCACAATTATGCTACTCTAACAAAGCACAACCTTTTAAAGAACCTTTTAATGAGGGTGAAAGAGGAGAGTGCAAAATATGGTCTGAAGCTCAACATCAAAAAAACCAAGATCATGGCCACTGGTCCCATCACCTCCTGGCAAATAGAAGGGGAAGAAATGGAGGCAGTGAGAGATTTTACTTTCTTGGGCTCCTTGATCACTGCAGATGGTGACAGCAGTCACGAAATTAAAAGACGCCTGCTTCTTGGGAGAAAAGCAATGACAAACCCAGACAGCATCTTAAAAAGCAGAGACATCACAAAGGTCCATAAAGTTAAAGCTATGGTTTCCCCAGTAGTGATGTATGGAAGTGAGAGCTGGACCATAAAGAAGGCTGATCACCGAAGAATTGATGCTTTTGAATTGTGGTGTTGGAGGAGACTCTTGAGAGTCCCATGGACCGCAAGAAGATCAAACCTATCAATTCTTAAGGAAATCAGCCCTGAGTGCTCACTGGAAGGACAGATTGTGAAGCTGAGGCTCCAATACTTTGGCCACCTCATGAGAGGAGAAGACTCCCTGGAAAAGACCCTGGTGTTGGGAAAGATTGAGGGCACAAGGAGAAGGGGACGACAGAGGACGAGATGGTTGGACAGTGTTCTCGAAGATACGAACATGAGTTTGACCAAACTGTGGGAGGCAGTGGAAGACAGGAGTGCCTGGCATGCTATGGTCCATGGGGTAACGAAGAGTCGGACACAACTAAACGACAAAACAACAAACAAAGCACAATTATGCTACCCATTACTGTATCTTATTCTAGAACCATTTACTGTACATCGTGTTATGAGTTGGCTGGGGGGCCCTGCTAGGGACTAGCTGCTTTTTTTTTTTTTTAGTTTATAACTTTATTCAGAGAAGACTCCTGCCCCAAGCCTTACCCAAACTCTGCATGGGCAGTTAAACTGGATGACAGACGCCTAACCTGCGGACCCAGCTTCCCATGTTCAGGAGATTACCTGGGAGATGGGCCATTAAGAGAAGAAAGCAACGGTAATGAGCCATTAAGAAAGCCAATGAGAGGGAGCTTTATGTCAGAAGGCAAATTGGTGGGGCTCCTCCTTGATCACTGAGATACTTAGAAGAACAAAAGCCAGAGTTGAGTTGAGAGTTGGCTGCGTTGTGACTGAGAGGAAGAAAGGTTGCAGGCTGGTAAAGGCAGAAACAACAACAACAACAATAACAACAACAACGGCAGAAAGCAAAAAAGGAGAGCACAGTGTTTGATGAATCAAAGGCTGTGGCTATAGGAGAAAAAAGACCCTTTTGGGGTTGTTGTTGTTTAGTTATTTAGTCGTGTCCGACTCTTCGTGACCCCATAGACCAGAGCACGCCAGGCACTCCTGTCTTCCACGGCCTCCCGCAGTTTGATCAGACTCATGTTGGTAGCTTCGAGAACACTGTCCAATCACCTTGTCTTCTGTAGTCCCCTCAGGGTTGGGAGTCTTCTCTTCTCTTCTCTTCTCTTCTCTTCTCTTCTCTCTCTCTCTCTCTCTCTCTCTTTTGGCCAGGATTTTTATTTTTATTTTATATTTCAACATTACAAATCAAAACGCCACAAAAAGCATAAACAGAAAGAAGAAGAAAAAATAAATAATAAATAATAATAAATCATATAAAATTATGATCATATAATCTCTTCTCATGAGGTGGCCAAATTATTGGAGCCTCAGCTTCACGATCTGTCCTTCCAGTGAGCACTCAGGGCTGATTTCCTTCAGAATTGATAGGTTTGATCTTCTTGCAGTCCATGGGACTCTCAAGAGTCTCCTCCAACACCATAATTCAAAAGCATCAATTCTTCTGCAATCAGCCTTCTTTATGGTCCACCCTTTTGAGGTGCTGATGCTGTAAACCCCTCTATCATAGGCTTAGGTTGTATATATGTGTAAATAAACCATATGTTACAAGGACACCACGGTGTCTGCTGTGCCTCATTCTCAAAAGAAAACACAAACCCTAGCTAAGAACTTGGAAGCACTCAAGAGATTGGGATTGTGTGCAACAATAAACACTTTATTTCCTGAGCAATTTTCCTTCCAGGGAAAATATTTGTTCAGATCTCAAAACTATTCCTGGATAAGATCAGCAGTAAAGTGGATGTTAGAAAATGATAGTTAATTATGAACTGGGTTTCCCCCATTGCAACCTGAAGTTAAAGACACCCCCCCCCCGGTGGGTGGGTGCAGCTGGCCCAAATTAGACACTATTTTGGCTTAAATGCCTTGAATGCTGAAGACTTCCATTCCAGAGAAGTTGATTGCTGCAGTTGGCTGGAAGACCTGAGAGCTAATTTGGGGCTTGTTTTGTGCACCAGAACGGAACAATTAAAATTTCACAGAGCCTTGGAAGCTGTTCGGGAAGAAACTAGCTGCACGAGATATTTAAAACGATTCTAACAGCCATTCCTTCTCTGTAGAGCAGGGGTGAGGAATCTCAAGTCAAGGAGGGGCAGATAAACTTCCCTGGGTATCTCTGCCTGGACTTCCCTGGGGTCATGCTCCCTCTCCCAGCCCAGACCATGCTCCTTGCAAGTCCTGCCCATGGCTGCCTCCTTGAGGGCTTTTGGCTTGTTGGACCAGAATACATTTAAAGCATATCTCACTCCCCACCCCACTAAGAATCCTGGGAACGATAGTTTGTTAACGGTGTTGGGAATAGTAGTTCTGTGAAGGGGTTAACTGTCGTTTTTATTTATTTTATAAAAAAATATACACCACTTGATTGTAAAAAAGAAAAAGAAAAACCCCGCAAAGCGGTTTACAGTTATTTTGGGGAAGCCATTTGCTTTAAAGGTTGTTGCATGGAGGCGGGGATGAAGAGATGGGGTAACAGAAAACATTTGCCGCTTGGCCCACTCTCATCTTTGGCCGCTCCCACCACTGCCCTGCAGCCTCCCCAAGAACCGTTGCTTGGGAGGGGGCATGGCCTCAGTCTGGAAAAGTTTCCCAATTCCTGCCATAGGGAATTCCGGGAGTTGCTATTCTGTTGTTGATGTCTGGGCATAAGACTAACCAAAAGCTGTCGGGGGAATGAATATGTGTATTTCAGTGTGAATGACTAAAATGGTAGAGTTTTGAAGCTTTAATCCTGGCAGCTTTAGGAAGGGTTGGCTGAACATGAGCAAAGCCTTCGCTTGTGACAAGATTAGAGGACTTGCAGGCCGGACAGCCAAACAGGATCTCTCTCCTCCCCCCCCCCAAAAAAAAACACCCTGGCTTTGCTTCTCCTTCCCAGCCTTAATTAGCTGAGGGCTTTGTGTTCAGGGCCCAAGTGGGAACTGTGAGCTCAGCATTTCCAGACAGAGCCCCCCCTCCCCTTTTGCAGAAGGCCCCCTCCTGCAACACTGGAAGCTGTTACTTTATTGTGCAACTGTTGGTGTATCTCACTCACGGTTGTGGGCACTGACTGGCAGCAGCTTTGGCTCTCCAGGGTTTCAAGCAGGGAATATTTCCCAGTTCTACCTGGGCATTGCCAGGAATTGAACCTGGCACCTCCTGCATGCAAAGCGTGGGCTCTGCACTGATCTATGGCCCATCCCCTGAAAATAAAGGTTCTAGGCCTCATGGTTAAATTTAAAGGGTTAAATTAAATACAGTAGGAATGAATGAAGGCATTGCATTGCAGAGGGGTTAGGCAAGATGACCCCTCCAACTCTACAATTCTATGATTCTAAGGCACCTTATACAGAGTCAGACCATTGGTCCATATAGCTCAGTATTGTATACACTGACTGGAAGTAGCCCTCCAGAGTTTCAAGAATGGGATATTCCCAACCAACAGGGATTGAACCAGGGACCTTCGGCATGCAAAGCACATGCTCTGCTGCTGAGCTCTGGCTCTTCTCCAAAAACTAAAGTAAGATTCTAGTCCTTGTGGTTTTGAAGAAAGGAACACAGGAAGCTGCCTCGCACCAAGTGAGAATAGTTGGGACCATCTAGTTCAGCACTGTCTACACTGACTGGCAGCGGCTCTCCACAGTTTCAGGAGGAGCCTTTGTTAAGACACTATTCCTCACTGTTCTGAATAAGGAGATTAATTAAATAGGAACAATGGAAGCTGCCTTATACTGAGTCAGACCACTGGCCCGTCTACGGTAGCTCAGGACTGTACACAGTGATAGGTAGCAGCTCTCTGGGCTTTTAGACAGGAAGTCTTTCCACAGGGCCACCTGGATTTGAACCAGGGACCCTTTCCTCACAAACCAACTAGTCTTAGACTGAGCCAAGAACCTTCCTATGTGTATCCTAAGAAAAGCAAACTCCACTAAAGAGACTGAGTTGGGGAGCGGGGAGGTTACTCTCTTTGTTTTGGTAAGTGGTTTTGTTTAGTTCTTGTGGTGGTGATGGTGTTTGTCCTTTCAGAAAATCCTGGTTCAAATGACAGGCTATATAAACAACATGAGACCCTCCAGACAAATGGTGAGGGTTTTTAAAACAAAGTCACAACACAGCATTCACTGGCCACTACTAGCAAAACATGGCAGGGCTGGCAGGGTGGGGGAAGAACCCAAAACAAATTAAACCTTTTCAGAAACATAAACCGGTTGGCTTTAAAAGAGGATCAGACAAATCCATGGAGGAGGGCAGTGGGGTCTTTAGCATATGTGCCAACGGGGTGCAAAGATCCGCCCAGCTTGTGAATGACAAGCTGGCGCGGCGCATCTTTGGTAAATGAGTGCACAAAGTCGAAAGTCCTTTAGTGAAACAGTAGGTATACATTTCGGTAAAAACTAGGTATATATGTATTTTGTTTTTCTAGCTTGATCAAAAAAATTTATTATTTCATAACAGGTAGATAGTGAAGAGCTTAGGCGGCTTCAGCGGCGGGCACCTGGCACACACACACCCCAAAATTCAGGGCCCGGGTGCCCCGCACCCCTTGCACCCCTGGAGGAGGGCCATCAGTAGCTACAAGCCACAATGGCTATGTTTTCTCTTGCCTGCCGGAGGCCGCGCGTTTCTTGAAGTCATGAGTGCGCAGAGTGTGGCCATTGTGCTCAGGTCCTGCCCATGAACTTCCCATTGAGGAATCTAGTTGGCCACTGAGAGGACAGAAGGCTGGACTCTGGCCTTATCTGGCAGCAGGTATCTCAATATAGAAGTCTACTGTGACGGCAGAACCCCCATGCCTGGAGCAGTCTACTCTTGAATACCATAGGGTGGGGAACTGGATAAGATCAGTGGCCCATCTAGTCCATCTTCCTGTTCTTACGGGGGCCATCCCAATGCCCCCAAATAGGAAACCCACAAGCAGGACCCCAGCACTAGAGCATCTCTAGCGTCCTGTGGTTTCCAGCAACTGGTATTCAGAAGCATGGTTGCCCCTCTCCTCCATGAACTTGTCCAATCCTCTTTTAAAGCTGTCCAGATTGGTAGACATCACGGCCTCCTGTGGAAGCGAGTTCCACAGTTTAACTCTATACAGTACTGAATGAAGGCGTCATTTTCTTTCATCTGTCCTGAATCTTCCAATGTTCAGTTTCATGGGATGTCCAGATAGTTATAGTGGTAAATGCTGCTCTCTCTGTGTGTGAGAGAGAGAGTGATTGATTGAGTGAGTGAGTGAGTGTGTTGATTCAACTTTTGTTGCTGGAGAAGTCTAACTAATTTTTGAGGGGTGGGTGGGGGTTCCAGTTCTCAAACTGCAAACCTCACTGCAAACGTTAAAACGCCATGGCAGGAAGCAAACTGTAGGAGGAGGGGAGGAGGGTTTCCTGCCTCTCTGGAGCGAAACAGTCAAAAGATCCCATCTGTCAACAGCCTTTGCGAGTGCAGCCCCAAGATAACTCCCCAGCAATCCTCCATCGCTTCCGCCTTTTGTCCCCTGAATTTTTTCAGGCTTTCCTGCCCAGGAGCGTCCAGCATGGAAAGAATTTTATTTCCTCATGCGCTGGCCTGCTATGCCTTTTGATTCTTTCCCCCAACTAGCATTTATTACCACTGCCACCACCACCACCGAGTCATCGTGCACAGAACCCCTAAGTGCATCGAGCTCTGACAGCCACCCGTAAAAACACCCAGTTTATTTTAGGGAACGGGGGATAGGAGTGACAAAGGGGTCCATAATGTTAGGCCAGGTGGGTGGCTGAAAGCAGCACATATCAGTGCGCCAGGTGAGACCCGGTTCAGGCCACAGGTGATAGCACTGAAGTTCTGGGGAAGTTATGATTCAGTGGCTTCCATAAACATAAGAATATAAGACAAGCTTGCTGGATCAGGCCAATGGCCCATCAAGCCCAGCATCCTCTTCTCACAGAGGCCAGTCAGATGCCGGCAGGAAACCCACAAGCAGGATTTGAGCATTCCTGGTGCTTTCAAGCAACTGATATTCAATAGCTTTGCTGCCTCCAACTGTGGACGCAGAGCATAGCTATTGTGGCTAGTAACCATCATGGTTATTAGCCATCAACAGCCACCAGCTCCTCCTCCCTGAATTTGCCCAATCCTTTTCTAAAGTCACCCAAGGTGGTGGCCCTCCTGTGGGAGGGAGTTCCATAGTCTAACTAAGCATTGTGTGAAATATTTTTATTTTCTCTGTCCTGAATCTTCCAACATTCAGTCACACTGGATGCCCGCAAGTTCTAATGTTATGAGAGAGAACAGAAAACTTTTCTCTAACCACTTTCTCAGTTTCATTTCCCTCTGATCTCATTGCTGACAGTTCCACTTTCACCTCTCTCTATACCTGCTTTGTCCAACCTGGTACACTCTGGATTTTGGACTATGTAGGAAGCTGTCAAATCCCAAGCCAGACCACTGGTCCATCCCACTCAGTGTTGTCTACACTGGCTGGCAGCATCTCTCCAGGATTCCAGGCAACATTATTTCCCAGCCCTACCCATTTCAGCCCTTTCTACAGAAATCCAGCCCTTTATAGAGAATCTTACTTTATTTTTCAGTCGAGCATGAAGATGGTTGCAGGTCATGACAACACTGGAACTCAGGGACATCCCGCAAAGCTGAATGTTGGGAGATTCAGGATAGACAAAAGGAAATACTTTTTCACACATTGTTAAACTATGGAACTCCCATGCACAGGAGGCAGCGATGACTATCAATGGGGATGGCTTTGAGAGATAATTTGAGAAATTCTTTTTTAATAATAATTTTATTTTATAAACAAATGGATACATAAAACTTAACCATAAACCACATAATATTATTCATACAGAAAAACAAACAATAAAAATAAAACTAAAACACTTAAACATTTCATATCATTGTTCAATAGGGACTTCCTCGGAGTCCCATTCCCCCCTGAGTTACTTTTCTGATTTTTTCAGCAAATTCTATATCTTAAACTTAAATCATTGAAATTTACACTAAATTTCTCACATTTTCTACCATAATTCAAAAATCTGCATTTTCTATACACTTGCATATTTATTTCTCGACTTCTATTCTACAATATTTTTTTTTAATATACTCTAATTTTTTCCAATCCTCTTCCACCGCTTCTTCTCCCTGGTCTCACAGTCTCCCGGTCATCTCAGCAAGCTCCATAAAGTCCATTAATTTCATCTGCCATTTTTCCACCGTTGGTATCTCCTGTGTCTTCCAGTTCTTAGCTAGTAATATTCTAGCCACTGTTGTGGCATACAGAAAAAAGGTAATGTCTTTCTTGGAGATTTCTTTTCTGACTATACCCAAAAGAAAGGATTCTGGTTTCTTAATAAAAGTGTTTTTTAACACTCTCTTTAACTTATTATGAATCTTTTCCCAGAAATCCTTAACCAGTGGGCAAGTCCACCACATATGATAAAAGGTTCCTTCTGTATTTTTACATTTCCAACATTTATTATCTTGTTTATGATCAATCTTAGCAAGTTTTACTGGTGTTAAATACCATCTATACATCATTTTCATCATATTTTCTCTTAAAGCATAACACGAAGGATAATTTGAGAAATTCATGGAGGAGGGCAAAGGAACCAGAGACCAAATTGCAAACATGCGCTGGATTATGGAGAAAGCTCGAGAGTTTCAGAAAAATATCTACTTCTGCTTCATTGACTATGCAAAAGCATTTGACTGCGTCGACCACAACAAACTATGGCAAGTTCTTAAAGAAATGGGCGTGTCTGATCACCTCATCTGTCTCCTGAGAAATCTCTATGTGGGACAAGAAGCTACAGTTAGAACTGGATATGGAATAACTGATTGGTTCAAAATTGGGAAAGGAGTACGACAAGGGTGTATATTATCTCCCTGCTTATTTAACTTATATGCAGAATTCATCATGAGAAAGGCTGGATTGGATGAATCCCAAACCGGAAGAGAAGACTCCCTGGAAAAGACCCTGATGTTGGGAAAGATGGAGGGCACAAGGAGAAGGGGACGACAGAGATGGTTGGATAGTGTTCTCGAAGCCAACATGAGTCTGACCAAACTGCGGGAGGCAGTGGAAAACAGGAGTGCCTGGCGTGCTATGGTCCATGGGGTCACGAAGAGTCGGACATGACTGAACAACTAAACAACAACAAGCCTTGATGGCCCTGCTCTGCTTCCACAGTTGGAGGCAGCAATACTTCCGAATACCTGTTGCTCGAAGCCACAGGAGGGAAGAGGGCTCTTGTGCTCAGTTTCCAGCTCCCCAGGGAGGCATTCGGTTGTTCCCTGCGAGAGCAGGATGCTGGACTAGATGGGCTGACACAGCACAGTTCTCCTTATGTTCTTATCTCTGAGAGTACAAGAGGGTGAAGAAAGAATCTTAAACTTGTCAACTAGGAGTGAAGGATCTCTTTCAGTCCTGGGATCTTTGTCCCTTGTAGGAAAGCTTCCAGGGGTCAGAAGCTAAAGGGGCAGGGGCAGCTCATGTAGCTCTTACCTTTGTACAGCGGGACACATTCCAGCTGCGAAAATGTCCCTTCACTTGGGGGGGGGATGGGTACTTAGAATCGGAGTGAGGGCATTTTCACCAGTGAAGCACACTGAGCAGTCAAAATGATTTCTGCACCTCCAACATTCCCCTAAAAACAACAGCACAGAGTGCCTCCCTCCACACACCCTCCCAACTTATTAGGGAGAGGGTGACAGCCCCCCCCCACCCCATTTGAAAGAGAGAGAGAGAGAGATGGTCAGAGAGAGTTGTCCAATCTTTTGGAGCAGACGTTTCCTCTGGGCTGGGCTTCACTCATCCCCTTTAATAAATCTCTGATACCTTGTGGCCTGTGACTCGCTCCAGAGAGGAAATAGGAGCTGGGCAGAAAAAAAGGGGGGCTGCTCAGTTCAGGGGCATGGAAACAACTCTTCCTCCACCAAAAGCCCTGCAAGTATCAAGCACCCTTCCCAGAAAGCGGCACACAGATATTTGGAATGAGCAATGGTCCTGCCAAGCTGAGCACCTGTGCCAAATAAGAACCACCCCCCCCAACCCATCAACACACACTTCCCTGTGAGTCATTACGGCCCAGCTGTTAATTTATATGTCTGAACATAACACAACTAGCACCTCATCTCCCGAGAGTCTGCCGTCAGCAAAAGGCTCTTCAAAATTAAACATCCTGCCCACCTGGGGAGGGGGTGCAGTAGCCAGCCCAAGAGCTGTGAGATGTGGTCAACCTGCTTGCAAAAGTTGCCCAAGCAACAGGGATCAAAATACTTCACACCAGCCATCAGTGTAAATAAATGGTTTTCAATCTTTTTGAGTCCACAGCTCCCTTGACCAACCACATTCTTTCTGAGGCTTCCCTGCGGGATACAAGGGAATCCTCACTTATGCTGGGGTCCCGTTCTGGGCCACCGCATGTGTCACTGGGATACATGTAAGTAGGAATTCCCCCATTCTGCCCCCCCATACCGCCCCTGTCCCTTTTTAGCAACATTTTCTGTGCTCATATAAGTGGGAGCATGCAAATGGGGATTCCCGTTTCGCTTTTTATTAGTGCTTGCCAAACTTAAGAACCTTTCCATATTGCTGTGTTTAAAATTTAAGCGTGGGACCTGGGTGCAAGAAATTCTGGAAGCGGAAAGAATAAAATAGCTGGCAATGTTAGGCCAAAACACACATCAGTTGGCAATGATTACTGGCAGTCATAAAAGAATGCCATCAGTGTTGACACCTGCCTCGATTTTACAGTTTTATATTTTATTTTTTCATCCAAATGATCTTTTGTTGGGTAGCATGCAAATAATGGCAGTAAATAAATGCTTTATTATTTAGAACAGGGGGTGGGATACTTTTTATTTATGGCACTGAACCAAAGCTGAACTGTTCCAGAAGGTTTGCTAACGCCATCTTGGTACTCAAGATAACCCCACAATTAATTGGTAGTTGTTGCAGCAATGAGGTCATATATGTTTATATTCCCTTGCTTTGATATAATTGGTTTGCTTTGATGTTATCTTTATCTGCGGAGTTTGGGGTGCTGGGATCTAAGCCCAGAAAGGGGAGCCACCTGTAAGACTTGGGTATTTGCCACCTATACCCTCATCTGGTTAGGTGAAGTGATGGGCCGTCTTGTGATATATGCTGCTTTGCGGATAAAGAATGTATGGACGTTTGCTTGCATGTGAACAAGCCATCTCCCACATCTGCAAAGGCTAGGAAAATTGGCAGGCTGCTTTGCTGTAAGTCTACATCTTCTCTAGAACTGGCCACTCTGAAGTTTTTGACATTACTCTTTGGTATCCCTGCACCCCTCCTTTGGGCCAGTGGTTCAGGATACCTGAGGCAATCCTGGAGAGGACCAACCATTGTGGCTTTTGGGTTACTGCTAATATTACCCAAGTATGGGCACTGGCATAAATTATCTGTCAGATACTTCCACCTCTGTGGCTTTGCAATCAAGCAAAGAGCTCTAGTTGCCCCATTTTGAAGACTTGGAAAAACTGAAGTAAAAGAATAATGATCAAACCAATTGGGGGGGATGGGGCAACTTCAAGGCTTCAAATCCTACACTCAGCTATGAAGCTCACTGGGTGGGGGCTGGTCACTCCCTCTTAGCCTGACCTACCTTGCAGGGTAGCTGTGTGGAGAGAATGGGGAAGGGAGAGGCGAAAGATAGCATTGTGATAATATACACACAATAGCCCTAAACACACAAGATACAACCAAGCAGGAGGTTCTCCTGCACAAGGCCCCTTTCAAACAGGTGGGAACCCAAACAGCACCACGGCTCTGCAAGGCCAAGCTAATGCCCTTGTGCTCACCGTTTATATGTTTTGCCTTTGGGGCATCTGGTTGGCCACTGTGAGGACAGCTCTAGATGAGCTATTGGTCTGGTCCAGCAGGCTTTTCATATGCTCTTATATTACATTCTTAAACTCTTTCCCGCATGTACTGGCATGAATTCATCGCCATTGCCCCTCACTTTGAGAGCAGATTCCAGTTAGGGAATTTGAGGCCATTTCCAACAAACACAGCAATTGATTGGATGACCATGGAGGCAGACAACAGCCATTGTGTCTAGCAGCCATTGGCTACTTTATCCTCCAGAAATACCCTAATCCTTCCTGACTTAAGGAAAGCCTGCTGGATCAGGCCGATGTCCCACGTAGTCCAGCATCCTCTTCTTACAAAATCTTCCAACATTCAGCTTCATTCGATGTTCATTAGATGTCACCTGTGTCCTTGTAGGTCACTGATCCATTCAAACCAGCAGTACTGTACTTCATCTACCACATATGTTGCATTGCAATTTAATTCTGGTTTAGTTTTTATTTAAGCATGAATTCTTTCTTTTAAAAAATGTTATAGATATAACAGTGGTGTTTTGTTTTGTTTTAAAACCAGGAGCATTGTTTCATTTGTCTCTTTTTCATTGTTGAGCTTCAGACCTCCAACCTCCAACTCCACACCCCACAAGACCTTCCTCCCTCTCTGCTGTTGTATTTCTCCAAAAAGCACAATCCACAGGAAGAGATCTCACTGCTCTTTGACTGGACAGGGAAAAGAAATCCATTCAGCATTCCCTGGGATGCAAACCAGCCTGACACTTCCTGAAACATGAGGCAGCCTTTGTGAAATTTGTACTTCTTTGAATTTGGCAGGACAATTGTTATTATTTCTCTCTCTCTCTCTCTCTCTCTCTCTCTCTCTCTCTCTCTCTCTCTCTCTCTCTCTCTCTCTCCCTCTGTGTGCGTGCGTGCGCTCGCGCACACTCAAGGCAATTTACTCAACTTAAATAAAGATAAAACACAAAAAGGTAAAAGCATAAAAAGACTTCAAAGTAATTGAACTCAAATAGAATTAAAACATAAAAACTATTAACATACAGATAATAAAAACTTTGACTGTTGGCATCTATCTTTCTCTGGAGACAATGGAGTGAGTGTCTGGGGGTTAAGTGAAACTGCTGTGTTAGCAGCACCAAAGTGACCTCCCAGGGCACAAACCCGGGCAGTATGGAGGTTTTGGGCTGCCTAGACAACAAGACACCCCCACACACACCTCGGCCTTACTAATGTGGTCCAAAGGAAAGGAAAGCTATACGTTTGGCACTAACTTGGTTGCAGGAGTTGCCGGAAGGCGGCGTACAAGGCGCAATACAAAGGCCTTAGGACTCCACTCTGGCCTTGTGTAGGGTTCACTCCTTAGCCTTTTCTTCTCCCAAAGATACCCCACAAGGCAGTGGAGGTTTAGGATCAGAGTTTGCCTTCTCGTAGATGAACGATCTTCCCAGGTTGAGAAGCCCCATCTGCCCCTCACTTCCTTCTACACACACATGCAGAAACCACCTTCTTGACCATTAGACCCATTATTAATCTCGCCCACTCAATCTGCTGGAGCCTATCTTTGCATGCAGGGGAATTCCCCAACGCATCAAGGGTTTGAGACCCATCGGCTCCCCTCACCTGGTTTAGCCACCCAGTCGAAGCCATTTCCCAGGGTGTGTCCACTGTCTCATGCAGACAGCTTCTAGGAGCCACAGGTGGGAGCTAATTGCAGGGCGGGGGCCAAAGATGGAAAAACTTATGCGTCCCCCAATCAGAGGAGCTGCCCCTTCCCCAACACCCCATTCAACCCACCAGTATTAAATCCCTTTCCTTTAAAAAGGAAGTTCCTTAACCAACAACCAGGGCCGTCTTTAGTATATTTGGCGCCCTGGCACCGTGGTGCGATGGATCCCTCCGGCGCCCCCGCCCTGCCCTGTTTCATAGCGTGGTGGGTGGGCGCAGCCAACAACAAAAATGAAAATGTGCATGGTACCATTTGGTACCACTGGGAGAGACTCCCTGCCTGAAACCCTGGTGAAGCTGCTACTGGTCAGCACGGACAATAATGAGCTAGATCAGGGGTGTCAAACTCAAATTCATCGGGGGCCGCATCAGCAGTTTGGTCACCCTCAAAGGGCCGGTTGTGTCTGTAGGACTATGTGTCCACTCTTTATTATCATAAATTATTGTCACTGCATTCAATTATTACTGTTTTTTGTAATAATGTAAGCTCATTCCCGCCCCCACGCGGATCACATTCCTGCGTCGTGGCACGTGTGTGGGAGGGGATGTAAACGAGGGAAATTTGAACAAAAGGTGGGGATCGACGGCTTCCGGGGGGGGGGGGCTCAACTAAACCTTTGGCAGGAAGGAGAAAGCCACTGCTGGGATTAAAAACCTGCAGATGGAAAGAGGGCTTCCCTCTCCCGCCCTGCGCACACCCAAACCCCGCTAGGCAGGATGCCACACGCTGCAACCCACCCCATGCTTTGGAGAGGGGCAGGAACATGCGGTGCAGCGCCAACTCCCTGCTTTGCTTTTGCATCCTCCCTCCTCAGCGCCAGAGTCCCTTCCCCTAGTGCTGAGGGAGGGCAGCGGATTTCCCGAGGAGGAAGGCGGCGGCAGCCCCAGCGGACGTGCATCTTCGCCTCAGAGCTGCTCTTCCCCCCACCCGCGCTGTTGTCGTCCAGGACTGCAGGCAGAGGAGGCTTGAAAACCTCCCCCCCCCCAAAAAAAATTCCCCTCCCACCTACTCAAACCTCGAGGCGACTCCATCTGGAGCCCTACATCACGAGGGGCTTAGAGGAGGCGGCGGCAGAGCGGGAAGAGCAGGAACCCGTGCCGTCGTCGCCGCCTCCCTCCCAGCCGCCCCCCGGGGAGCAGCTCCGCCGGAACTGAGAAGCCAAAGGGCGGCTCGGGGGTGGGGGGCAGAGCAAAAGCCAGGCACCCTCCCGAGTGTCTATGAGGAGAAAACGGGGGAAGAGGGAAGAGAAACCCGGCTCCATCAAGAGAGCGGCTGTTGCGCTTCGCCTACTTCCCCCTCGGGCTCACTCCGCGTCCCTTTCGCCCGCCCGCTCGCTCGCCCACCTCCCGGATGCAGCCGAGGAGAGGAAGGGAAGCGGCGGCCGGCGGCTCCCCAGTGCCGCCTCACTCGCTCTCGGAGACAACAGCAAAGCCCGCCAAAAAAAAATCCAGCGCTGCTCCGTCCCGGCACCAACTTTGCCGGCGGCGCCTGTAGGGCTTTCCTACCTCCTCGGCGGCTTCCTCCTCCTCCTCCTGCATCTCACTTCCCCGTCTGGCCGCTGTGCCACCGCCTCCCTCAGCCTCATTCGAAATTGAAATTCCCTGGCCAAGGCCGTCAGCGCGGCTCCAGCGCCCCGGCCTCTGCCTGCAGCCCCGCCCCCGGTTTTGACCCTCGGCCAATTGCAGGCTCCAGAACCAAGGGCGTACCCACCACGGGGCAAGTTAGGGCAGCTGCCCTACTCTAGAAGCAGGGCTGGTGGGCAGAGGCGGAGCACAGCCCGGCGGAGCGCGAGTTCGCCATTCCCGCCGCGCCGCGCTGCACCCTCCCTCCAGCTTCCCGCCGCGCCCTCAGGCAAGGCCAAGCGCGGCGGGGAACCAGGGAGCGCGGCGCAGTGGGCGGGAACGCCGAACTCGCGCTCCGCTCCGCTGGGCTGGGCTCCGCCTCCGCCCACCAGCCCTGCTTCTAGGGAGGGGCACAGCCCGGCGGAGCACGAGTCCGCCGTTCCCGCCCGCCGCGCTGCGCCCTCCCTCCAGCTCCCCGTCGCGCCCTCTGGCAAGGCCAAGCGCGGCGGGGAACCAGAGAGCGCGGCGCGGCGGGCGGGAACGCTGAACTCGCGCTCCGCTGGGCTGGGCTCCGCCTCTGCCCACCAGCCCTGCTTCTAGGGAGGGGCACAGCCCGGCGGAGCGCGAGTTCGCTGTTCCCGCCCACTTTGTGGCCCCTCCCCTTCCGTGCCTTGGCCCCTCCCCTTGCCCCCCCCTAGTTTTAATCCTGGGTACGCCCATGTCCAGAACTATTGTCAGTGGCTGTTGTCGGCAGCGGCTACGCGGGCCTCATGATAAGGTCTGGCGGGCCGGATTAGGCCCCCGGGCCTTGTGTTTGACACCCGTGAGCTAGATGGACCAAGAGTCTGATTCAGTAGAAGGCAGCTTCCTTCATTGTGATTTTGTCCAGCCCATTCTTCAGAACTCCTGAGAAATTATTTAGAACGTATAAAAATATTCCAAATACAGGTACATATCGGTAGACATGTAAAAGAAAAAAGGATATGAATACATACTTTGATAAGGTGAATTTTGAAGATTTTCCTGCTGGGCGTCATGGATATACAGTTAAAAAGGGACTATGTAACTATGTTACAATATATTATTATGGCTGTAAGACTTCGATATGCACAAAGATGGAAGGACCCATTATTACCAACAATGGAAGAATGGCTGTTAAAACTAATGGACTTAGCTGAGATGGCAAAACTGACATGTTTAATCAGAGAAAAGTCATATTAACATTTGTTAAAGATTGGAAACCTCTCATAAACTTTTTGGGTGAAAAAGAAATAATGATATCTGGATTTGAGGATTGTAAATAATGTTTGTTTATAGAAAGTGGCTTTGTTGGGTGTTACATTGGATTGGACAAAGTAAGTATTGTTTTTATACAGCAGGCAGATGAAGAATCAGAAGTTCTTTATTTTCCGAATCTTATTTTTCTATCTTTCTCTTTTAACCTCTTTCCTCCTCTTTCTTATTTCTTTCTCTGTTTCTCTATTTCTTTCTCTCCCCACCCCCTTTCCTGTTTTTATTGCATCTAGTTAAAAGTCTTTATTTTAAATAAATTTTAAAATTTATTTTAAAAAACAGCTATGGGGACTGGAATCTTTAAGGGGGAGGGCTGGACATGCCCCCTGCCTGAAAGCCCTGAAGAGGTCTCTCCCCCCCCCCGAATCCTTCCCTTTATCTATCCTGAATCTTCCAATGTTCAGTCTCATTTGATGTCCACCACCAGCTCCAGTGCTATGGGAGAGGGAGAAAAACTTTCCTCCACCACTTTCTCCATGCCTACACTGCAACTTTTCCAGTTGGGGAATCGCTTCACCCTCTTGATCATTTTTATGGCCCTTTTTAAAAAAACCTTTTCCAACTGTTTAGGGCGCTGGATTGTTGTGTGCATTGTGCATGCCAAGGGGTATGTGGCAACATCATGACCAGGCTAGCTGTTTCTGGTGTGCTTGCAAAGCCGCCTTGGCTTGGGTGGTGGAAAATGCAGTCCAAAGCAGCCAGAGGGGGGTGCCAGGTGGCCTGTGACATAAGTAAAGAGATCTCTACACTGAGGTTTGGCCACTGGATGGCAGGCTTGCCCTAAAATCCATCCTTCACCTTCATCTGAAGGCAGCTTAGGAACACTGACCATAAGCACATAGGCAGGTGCTTTCACTGGGTCCACCAAGCTCAGTATTGTCTGCACCGACTGGCAGCGGCAGCAGCACTCCCGAGTTCCAGGCCACTGATGTCTACAGTGAAAGGCTGTGGTTCAGTGGCTGAGCATCTGCTTGGTATGCCAATGGTATGCCAATGGTCCGGGTTCAATCCCCAAAGGTACATATCGGTAGACATGTAAAAAAGCGAAAAAAGAAAAAGAAAAAATGTCCCTTGCCTGAAACCAAGGAGAACCACTGCCAATCAGTGAAGACAGTATTGAACTAGATAGAGCAAGGGTCTGACTTGGTGTAAGACAGCTTCCTACGTTCCTATTTAATTCTTCCCTTTATTCATAACAATGAGGACTAGAATCTTAGTTTATGTTTAGGGGGAAGAGCTGTAGCTCAGTGGTGGAGTGTCTGCTTCACCTGCAGAAGGTTCAGTCCCCAGGAGCATCTGCAGGCAGGGCTTGAAGAGAACTCTGCCTGGTGAGCTGCTGCCTGTCAGTGTAGGCAATGCTGAGCTAGATGGGCCAAGGGCCTGATTTGGCACAAGGCAGTTTCCTATGTTCCATGACTCCATGCAATTTTCTGTTAAGGGCTGTGAAGCAGCAATAACCCTTGGCTTCAGAACAGCGGCTGGAAAGGGCAGGGAAGGAAACTTAAACACAGAACGTGAAGCCTTGGTGTACAGGAACGTGAAGCCTTGGTGTACATTTTGTACCTGCTAAAACCACAGTCAGTTTTTAAAGCTTGCAACCTCATGACAAAAGCCTGGTGGTAATAAATATGAGCCAAGTTTGGTTGAAGACATTTCCAGGGTGTACAGAAGACATAAAAGAAGAGGCACGTGAACTTCTGAAGCCACCAAGGGGCAACCTGGCTGGCTGTATCAGGCCAAAGACCACTGTTGGGAGTGCTCTAGACCAGATTTTAAAAGTCTCCTGAATTGGAGACAATTCACCCACAATTTCTGGGTGAAATGAACATTTTGCTGAGTTCTGCAAGCGGGTGCACTGGGCCTAAGGCCATACCCTTCAACATTTCTCTGATGAAAATAGAGATGTCCTAATCCATAATAAAACTGCCAACCTAGCAGTTCAAAAGCACATTCCACAGCGGGAAGGTAAACGGTGTTTCTGTGCGCTGCTCTGGTTTCACCAGAAGCGGCTTCGTCATGCTGGCCACATGACCTGGAAGCTATACGCCGGCTCCCTTGGCCAATAACGCGAGATGAGCGTCGCAACCCCAGAGTCGGTCACGACTGGACCTAATAGTCAGGGGTCCCTTTACCTTTACCTTTAATCCATAATAATAATGTTGCTATTTATTCCCCACCCATCTGACTGGGTTGCTACTCTGAGCAGCTTCCAACATACATAAAAACATAATAAAACATTAAACATTTAAAAGAACTTCCCTGTATAGGGCTGCCTTCAGATGGCTCAGGGGTTGGATAACTCCATACCCTCCAGCATTTCTCGGATGAAAATAGGGACGTCCTAAGGAAAAGCAGGACATTCTGGGATTATATTAAAAAAAACTGGGATGGCTTCTGTAAATCTGGGACATCCTTGGAAAATAGGGACACTTGGAGGGTCTTGTAAGGCCCTGTGTACACTGCCCATTTAAAGCAGACCTTTACCACATTAAGCAGGTATGGCTTCTCTCAAAGAACAATGAGAACCATAGTTTGTTGAAGATCCTGAGACAGGGGTGCCAAATCCATGAGGTTGAGGCCTTTACAGCTTTCCCATGTCTGTTGGGAGGGGGGCTCAGCCCCCCTCCCAACCCTTGAGGGGGCCGAGGAGGCCTGGTGGAAAGTCGCCCTGGCCTGTGCAGTGTCTCCTGCCACAGCAAGGCCTGGCGGGAAGTTGCCAAGGGCCGCACTGCATCAGGAGATGTTGCATAGCCTGGCAGGATGTCAACCCAGGCCACGTAGCATTGAGAGAGACCACCTGGACCAGTGGGAAATGTTGCATCAGGAGTAGGGTTGTCAGACTCAATACCGTAGAGGACAGGACTTCTGTGCCTTTAATTGCCCTGCTCTCTTTTGAGTCTGAAAACCTTAAAGAGAAACCAGCAAAGAGAAACTTTGCTTGGAAATTAAACAAAGGGTGTGCTGGTTTCTCTTTAAGGTTTCCAGACTCAAAAGAGAGCAGGGCAATTAAAGGCACAGAAGTCCTGTCCTCTATTGAGTCTGGCAATCCTAATCAGGAGGAGGCCTGGTCAGCCTCTCCAGTCACACGCACATGTGCACTGCATGCATGACGTCACCCCCCCCCCCAATGTCGGATGAAATTTGGCTCCTGTGCCCTGAGAGTTGTTAAATAGACCCCTGTTCCCCTACAATTCCCAGAGCAGTTTAACAGGCAATCCTTGATCCAGCAGGGCTCTCCTTAAGTTTTTATGGATTTCAAAAGCTCTCTGGAAGTGATCAGTTGCAGCTCAAACCATCTGCAGGGTCCCACGTTGGTGAAGGCCATGATGCTGTCCAGTATTTCTCAGAAGACAATAGGGACATCCTATAAGATAAATGGAATGAAATAAAATTTTAGCTGTAAGCTGCCTTGAGTCCCTGCCAGTGAAAAATATGGGATTTACTGGTATTGGTAGTGTAAATGTGTTGTTGCAGCTACTCTTGAGTAAGAACGCCCAAGTCCGTACTTGTATTTAAAGATTTTATTGTGCATAGACAGGAGTGCCTGGCGTGCTATGGTCCATGGGGTCACCTAGAGTCGGACATGACTAAACAACTAAACAACAATTGTGCATAGTATTTACAGTGAAGAGATAGCAGAAAACATGACCTCCTAGTCACTCACAGAATCCGGGAGTGGACATTTCCTGTTGCATGACCAGCATAAGAGCTTGGACACCCCGACACACCTCCTCCCGACCTTACGTTTAGTGGCATGCCTCAATTTGGGCACCAGAAGGGGCTGCGTATTCCCCGCTACCTGCTCATCAGGGCGGTGCAAGGGCTCTCCCACATCACTGAGCCTTGCCTCCTCCATCCCCTGCTAACTTCCTCATCTCTCCCACCTGACCCGCTGCTGCTGCTGCTCTCACTGGGTGAAGTGCTGGTCAGCAGGGATGGGAGGTGTTATGTATTGAAGTCACTGTATATAGTTTTCCCTCAGGTCCGAGGCAGTTGTTTTAGGAGGGAACTTTAGGAGGGAATTTTGAATGATGTTTTGTTATAAAGCAGGCTGGCTCAGCACTTCAGTTCAGTCAGGGCCGTCTCTAGGCCTGGGCTGGGTGGCGCAATGCGCCAGGGCGCCTGGCTACCAGGGACGCTGCTGCGCCCAGAGGCGTCCTTCCCATTTGGCTGAGTGGCCCCATGCGCCACCTCGCCCGCCCCTCAGCGAGTCCGCCACCCTCCCCTGACTCGGGAGTCTCCTTGGGTCTCCTCAGAGGAGGAGGCGCCACGCCGAAAGCCCCACAGAGCTCACCTGCCTCCTTCCTACCCTCTCCCTGCCTGTGGCCAGCAGCGCCAGACGCTGTTCTGTGGAGGTTTTGGCGTGGCTCCGCCTCCTCCGAGGAGACCCAAGGAGACTCCTGAGTCGGCGGAGGGCGGTGGACTCGCTGCTGGGCGCCCCTGCTCCCTCAACTCAGGACCCGGTGGGAGGCTTTGAAGCGGGTGCGAGGCCACCTCTTCGCCTCAGTAGCTGCGCCTTCCCCTCCCCCGTTGGAACGCAGACATGGAAGGCAGGAGGAGCACTTTTGGGATGCCCCGTTCCCCCCCTGCTGCCAGTTACCAAGCCTGCTCCGCTTGCTTTGCTGCGAGCTGGGAGGGGTGGTGGTGGATGGGAGCTCCTGTCAGTCCGTCCCTTTTCCCAGCTCGCTGTACCAGCAAGAAAAGAGCCGCTTGGGCGCTGTGTGCAGCTCTCACTTTGCTTCCATCCTTCCTTCCTCCCCCCCCCCCAGGGCAGTCTCAAGCAGGTCGGCCGCCCTGGCACTGAGGGGCGGAGATCGCTCCGGCGCCCCCACCCTTGCAGGGCGTAGCATGGTTTCCGCGTGGCTTTGCACCGCGCCACCGGTGGTCTACCTAGAGCCGGCCCTGCCCCTCTCTTTCTCTCTCTGACTCCTTCCTTCCTTCCTTCCTTCCTTCCTTCCTTCCTTCCTTCCTTCCTTCCTTCCTTCCTTCCTCTCTCTCTCTTCCCTCCCTCCCTCCTTCCTTCCTTCCCTCTCTCTTCTCCCCTCTCTCTTTCACCCCTTCTTTCCTTAGCATTTGCTAATTTCCATCCGCTGCTTCTTGTCAGCTTCTTCTCTGGGGAACCATTCCTTGGTATCTGAAGAAGTGTGCATGCACACGAAAGCTCATACCAAAATAAAAACTTAGTTGGTCTTTAAGGTGCTACTGAAGGAATTTTTTTATTTTACTTCGACCCAGACCAACACGGCTACCTACCTGTAACCATTCCTAAAAATGGTCAACAACTTTGGGGGTCCCCGCCTTAAAAAGGTTGTCAATTCTGGGAAATTGGGGGGGGGGCGCCGGAGGGATCTTCGCACCACGGCGCCAGATATGCTTAAGACAGCCCTGAGTTCAGTTCTGTTCTGGCTTCCGAATAAATAGCTTCTTGAAGAATCGCTGTGTCGCCTACCCACCATTTAACACTGACCACTGACCACAAGCCGCTCCTGGGCCTCCTTGCCAGGGATAGGCCAACTCCAACGGTCCAGTCACCACGTATGCTGAGATGGACTGTATTCATAGTGGCGTACCATTACCAGCTCGTGCATCGCCCCAGAAAGGCACTGGGTCACACTGACGCCCTCAGTCGCTGCCCCCTTCCAGCATTCGTGGAGGATCCAGCTCCAGCTTCTTCTCTCCTTCTTATTGAGGACCTCCCAGAAGTGCCAGTATCAGCCGCTGATGTGGCCTCCACATCTGCTCAGGACCGCACCCTCAGACATGTGCTCAACTGGGTGTGGAGGGGGTGGCCGGAAGGGCCCTTCGCAGCGGAGTTCCAGCCTTTTGCGTCCAGGCAGCACAAACTCTCGGTTCATTGCAGCTGTTTACTGTGGGGAAACTGAGTCGTGGTTCCGCAAAGGCTCTGACAACGCGTCCTCAAGGCCCTGCACATCGGACACCCAGGAATCGTCCGAATGAAGGCGTTGGCTCGGTGCTACATATGGTGGCCTAACATGGACGAGGCCATCACCACTTGGGTTGCCACCTGTCAACCATGCCAGGAATTGAGACCGGCACCACCAGCAGCGAAAGGACACACCTGGGAGACGCCCAAGACACCCTGGTTGAGGGTGCACATCAATCTGGCTGGCCCTTTCCACGGACGGACCTTTATGGTGGTGGTCGATGCCTATTCCAAGTGGTTGGAGGTGGCCCTGATGACATCCACCATGACAGAGGCCGTCATCCGGGTGCTGCTGGGCCTGTTCGCGACCCATGGGTGTCCTGATGTTCTCGTCTCCAACAATGGACCGCAATTTACTTCAGGTACATTTGAGCGGTACCTCCTGGGGCTGGGCATCCGCCATGCGCTGACGGCACCATTTCATCCCGCCAGCAACGGTCAGACGGAGAGAATGGTGCGCTCAGCGAAAGAGGCACTGGCGCACCTGAACCAAGGGGACTGGCACGAGCGGGTCGCGGAGTACCTGCTCGTGCAGCACATCACCCCTCATGCAGCCACAGGGCAGAGTCTAGCTGAAATGCTAATGTGCCGTCGCCTCAGGTCTCCGCTCAACTGGCCACCCCCGGGCTGTGCGAACGCAACACGGTCTTTTATTCCGGGGAACCGGGTTTTTGCCCGGAACTTTGTGGGGGACATTCCTTGGGTGCCGGCCATGGTAGTGGGGGTTACTGGGCCTCGCTTGTACCAGGTGACGCTTGTGGCGCCAACACATAGATCAGCTGAGGCACCGGGTTGGGAACTTGGACAATACCACAGTGCCCGCAACTGCGGCCTCAGCTCCGGAGCAGACACCAACAGAAGGCGAGGTTCCATCAACTCCCCCCTCACAATCTACAGACTGGGAACTTAGCCAAGCCATGTCAGAGGTTCAGCCGGACTCTCCAGAGGTTCGGACCTTTGCTGAACCTGACCGGCCACAGAGTCCACTCGGGAAGGGTCCCATAACAGTAGCGGAGCCAGGCGACTTGGGCTCACCGCCACCTTCAGCCGCACCGCGGTTTCAGCAGGCAGCAGGCAACCCCCTGGACTCGAATACTGGCCCTCGGCGATCCAACCGAGTCACCAAGCGGCCAGCCTATCTAAAGGACTACGTTCCCTAAAAGATTAAGACTGGTTAACTGTAACCACTATGCGTTGTACCCAAGGGGAACCACTACGATTATTATTGGAACCACCATGCTCTTAACTAATGCCTTCTCTTGGTGAGGAAGGGTGTTATGTATTGAAGTCACTGTATATAGTTTTCCCTCAGGTCCGAGGCAGTTGTTTTAGGAGGGAACTTTAGGAGGGAATTTTGAATGATGTTTTGTCACATTGTTTGAGCCAGCCTCTATAAAAGCAGGCTGGCTCAGCACTTCACTTCAGTTCTGTTCTGGCTTCTGAATAAATAGCTTCTTGAAGAATCGCTGTGTCGTCTACCCACTATTTAACAGGGGGAGCTTCCCTGTAGGAAGGTCCCCTGACAGTAGTAGTAATGGAAACTGTGATCATTCCAGCGAGTAAATCCTATCGAACTCAGTGGGACTTACTTCTAAGTAAAAATGCTTTGACCTGCAGTGCAAGGCTGCACAGAGTAATGGGAGTAAGCTCCATTGAATACAGTGGAACTTACTTCTTGGTAGACATGACAGTGTAATGCTCGATTTACAATAAAGGAATAAACACTCCACACATTTCCTACAAAACTGCTGGCTGCTGAAGCATCACAATTAGAGAATTTAGAGTGGATTGGTTATATTTTCCTTCAGAATTATAGGAAGGGCCTTGTATGCCATCTTCACCATTTTCTTCCTTTGGTGCGGGTATTTTATTTTCAGTATAAACAGGACTCTATTTTTGCACCTGCAGAGAGAGAGAGAGAGAGAGAGAGAGAGAGAGAGAGAGAGAGAGAGAGAGCAAAGACTGACTCCTGTTTCCAAAAAGACCATGGGGGTGTGTGTTTCTGATCTCTGCACCACTTTTAATTGTTCTCAGAGAGGTGGAGGGGAAGAAAAAGGGAAACCGGGAAATTATGAGATCCAGTAAGAAACTGGGGTGGTTTTTGTAATTCTGGGACTGTCCCTGGAAAATATGGACACTTGGAGGGTATGCTGTCTCTAGGGGCACACAACACACTGTCGCGGCCTAACCAGGGTGGCTATCAGAGCATGGGCCACTGTGGCCACCTCTCCCTAGAAGGAGGCATGGTTGAGGCGCACCAGCCACAGTAGGTGCTAAGACTTGCCACAATCTCAAATCACAACAAAGAGGAATCACAAGACCTCGTGTGGAATTGTGATCCCACCTGTGATCCAGGTCTCTGGAAAACAGATAAATAAAAGTTTTTCTTCCTCTCCCCTAAAGTTAGAACTTGTGGATATTCAATGACGCTAAATATGGGAAGATTCAGGACAAATAAAAGGATGGACTTCTTCACAGGAAGCACAGAGTTTAAGTATGGAACTCCCATCCACAAGAGGCAGTGTTTGGCCACCAATGTGGATGGTTTTAAAAGACAAATTGATGGAGGAGAATAGGGCTATGGATGGCTATTCACCTCAAGTTGCTATGCTCTGTATCCCCAGTTGGAGGCAGCAATGTTTATGAATACTAGTTGCTGGAAGCGGCAGGAGGGGAAAGGGCTCTTGTGCTTGTGGGTTTCCTACAATGGGCAACTTGCATGCCGTTATGAGTACAGGATGCTGGACTAGCCCCCTTTGGCCTGATCCTGCAGGCTTTTCTGGTGTTCTTATGGGGCACTGTCTAAATTAGTCAACCTGGGTGCTTAGAGCTGACTTCTATGCAATCCTTCCCCTGACTTGGATTCTGACACCAGCACATGGTCCTCAGAGGGGGCCAGAGATCCATGTTCGAAACCACAGGGAAAGGAATCATTGTTTGATGCGCAACGCCTGGCCTTTTCCTGCAACCGCTTCAGGCAGGGCGGCCATCTGGGATCTAAAAGCATTCAATTGTTCTCGCCAGCCTTTCTTTTGAAGCTCGCATTCATCCCTCCAAGGTCTGCATTGATTGGAGGCTCCAAGAGGGCCTGCATATGCCTCTCACTCCCCCCCCCTTCAGCCTCCATCAATGCTTTTCCCACATTAATCTACTAGGTCTCTCGATAACCAAACTCTCATTATCTTCATCTCAGTCAACTTCAGCGGGGGTGGGGGGGAGGCAGCAGCTGAGGAGGGAGGAAGAGATCCACTCACTGGACCTTCTGGCTGCTTCATTGTCCAAAGCAGAGCAAATGGTCCTCTAGAGGGTGCCTGTACAGCACAAGAGTCAGTGTGGTGCAGTGGTTGGAGTACCAGACTAGGAGCTGGGAAAGACCAAGGTTGAAATCCCCATTTAGCCATGTGAAGTTTAAGGGCCTGCTACTGCCTCTCAGCTTAGCCTACCTTGCATGGTTGTTGTGAGGCTAAAATGAGGAGAATGATGAATACCGGTACCACTGTGACCTTCTTGGTGGAAGAGGTGCAATAAACAGACAAAGAAACAACTAAATAAATAAATGTATCCTGTACAAATCCCATGAGTTGTGATATGGCCAGGACCAGACTTGGGGCTGTTTCCAGATAATTTGTTGACTGAACCTTGATCATTTTTTTTGTAGAGTGGTGAGAGGGCATTGCATCAAATGTCCTCCTTATGGATGCCAGGGATTCCCGTTGAATGCAGAAATTCCTGGCCTCATTTATTCGTCCCCTGTCCAGAAAAGAAGTCAATCTGGTAAATGCAAAATCAAGTATCCACTGTTGTTGTTTTCAGTCTGCAAACGATACATAATTGACAATTAATTAAGTCCATGCAGATCAATAGGAGGGTCAAAATCCATAACTTTGTGAGGCTTTTAAAATCAAGAGTAACCAAAACGCGAAAAACGAGCATGCAAACTTTGGGAAAGCTCTGCATCAGACTGAATGTTATGTTATTGTTATTGTTATTGTTGCCATCATAATCACAATTAATTTATTAATTGCCTTCCAAACTGCCACCCGAAGGCTATTTAAACATAAGATAATCAAAGACAGTTATAAACACAAAACAACAAATACATTAGAAGCAAGACTGAAACCTGAATTAGAGGCTCCTTGCAGTAAACACCCATTTATCCAGTTGGAAAAATCCTGCCAGAACAAAAAACATCTCTTCAGTTGTTTCCGGAAAGTGCAGATAGGGGATGCCTGTTGTACTTCGACAGAGACAATGTTCCAAACAACAGGGGCAACCACACTAAAGGGCCTGCTCTAACTGACTGCAGAGTGAGGGCTTCTGAGATCTTTGGAACCCATGGGAAAGACTCTTGGACTCCTATGTAATTCATTACTTCCTTCAGAACTACGAGCACTAGAATCTTACAAGTGGGAGGAGCAGCCATAGGTCTGTGGCAGATTATTTGCTTTGTGTGCAGAAGGTCCCAGATTCAATCCCCACTGGCATCTTCAGGAAGGGCTGGGAAAGACTCCCTGCTTGAAACCTGGAGAGCTGCTGCCAGTCAGTGCAGACAATCTTGAGCCTGGTGGACCAGGTGGAGCCTTCTTAGATAGGACAGGAGCTATAGTCCAACAGCACTAGGAGAGCCAATGATTCCCCAAACTTGGTGCATGAATCCAAAATATTATTATGTTCTTAATAATAAATAATTTACTGATAAGAGTAGTATATACTAATTTAGGGACCGGTGCCAAATCACTAAGAGGAATTAATACTAATTTAGGGGCCATCGCCCAATCTGCTGCTATCACAAAACTCCCATGAGACTCTCCACCCTGCTAACATAATATCTGGGGTCCTTTTCCAGGCAACCATTTACCTGCTGTTTGCTCATAATTCTCCCACAAGTCCTGGGCAAACAAACTGGGAGATAATTGGAGATCATAAGCCAACCAGGACTTGCGTTTCCTTTTAACAGAATTGTTTTATGGACAGGACTTTTAAATCACTTCTTTCTTTATTTATTTCTTTTATGATTTGCTGCCAGAAAGATCAGCTCTGAGGCCCAATTGCATCTGGTCCCTCTTGTTGCTGTTCTCATAGGAAACACCCCATAAAAAAAATATGGGGATGGAAGGTAAGGGTAAACACTTTCGCTGCGGCCCATCAAACTGGCCAGCTGTCAGCTTAACACACTTGGTTAAGCCTCCTGAGTTAATTGCCTGCTTTGAAGTATGAATCTGGCTGTGATACATTGCATTGCACCAGAGCTCTGGAAAGACCAACACAATGTTCATTTGGCTTCCTTTATCATGTTTTCCAGAGACTGATAACATGATGTAGAATCTGCACCCAGAGCCTATCTTGATCCCACTTTTGACCTATTCTGTAGGGAAGGAACAGGGCAGGCGACAGAGATGTCTCCTCAGCTCAGGCACCAGCAGAATACAGAGGGCCTCAGATAAGATGAGCCAATGTCGTGAGGTGGTTAGAGTGTTGAACCAGGACCTGGGAGACTAGGGTTCAAATCCCTACTCAGCCATGAAGTTCATAGGCCAGTCACTCTCAACCTAACCCACCTCAAATGGTTGTTGTGAAGATTTAAGTTGTGAAGATTTAAGTTGTGAAGATTTAAGATTTAAGGACTATGACCTTGGAGAAACCAGGGTTCAAATCTCACCGCCTTGGCCATGAAGCTCACTGGCTGCAGCCTTGGGCCAGTCACTGCCTTTCAGCCTAATCTACTTTACAGGGTTGTTGTGAGGGTAAAAACAAGGAGGGGAGAACCTTGTATGCCAGTGTAACCTCCTTGGAGAAAAAGGTGGGATATAAATGCAATGCAATGCAACACAGTGATGAAAGCATGCATGAACAATAAAGTTGCCTGCACTTGGACTGAGTGCCCCAAATCACGCCCCCCCCCCCCCAGTTTAGCAAAAGTTTCCTTCCCCTGCAGAAGAGGCTTCTGTTTTCTTTGGTTGGGAAGCACATATGCATTTCCCCCAAAGAAGAAATCCATCACCAAAACAAAGAGCAAGGTGGCTTGGCTCTGGCCTCCTGTCGGAGGCGCTAAATGCTTTTGAATACCAGTTGCTGGGAATCACAAGTGGGGAGAGTTGCTGTTGCACTCGGATCTTGCTTGTGGGCTTCCTGTTGTGCGCATTAATGCTGCAAGCCCCTCCACCTTATGCTTGGGTGTGTGGGTGTGGGTGTGTAAGTAACTAAAAGCACATATCCTAAAGACACCACAGTCTTTGCTGACCTTCATTCCAAGGAAACCAAACCCTGTATAAGCCCCTGGAACCCCTGGAATTTCTCACTGCTTGGAGAGTAGGGTGGCATGCAACATTGGTGTTAAAATTGAGAGGACAGTGTGTGAGCCTCTCCATCCTATGCTCACTTTGGATATGTGTGTAAACATCTATCCTGAAGACACCACAGTCTCCACTACCTTTGTTTCAAGAAAACCAAACCTGAGTAAGCACCTGGGACCCCTGGAGCCTCTCGCTGCTCAGAGACTGGGGTGGTGTCAACAATATGGCCATAGCCA
Source organism: Zootoca vivipara (assembly GCF_963506605.1). Taxonomy (NCBI): domain Eukaryota; kingdom Metazoa; phylum Chordata; class Lepidosauria; order Squamata; family Lacertidae; genus Zootoca; species Zootoca vivipara. The sequence goes on from NC_083294.1 coordinate 17,253,029, forward strand.
ACCTCACATACCAAGAATCAGGCTAAGAAGGACTTTACAGGATACTCCAGTTTTTAAAGGAAAGAGCAGCTGCAGAACCTGCCCCCAGTTGACCTGGCCTTTCAGCTTTGCCAGAAACAACATCCATGTGTTGGATGAGCTAGGATGTGGAAGACGAATCTGGGAGGTGGCACGATAGGGCAGGGGGGGTTGGCCTTGTTATGGCTGCTCTGGGCAGCACAAAATAACTCCTGGTATTGGACTCTGCCGTGCGGGGGGAGGTGGCCGACCCTTCAGAGACGTGACCTGCTCCCAGTGCAGGCGCTGCTGTTGACAGTCCTTATCGAGCTCTCCCAGTGACCAGGGCTGTCTTCGCTGGAAGACAATGAAGGTCAGGGGTGCTGAGGGATGTTTTGAGTTCTTGCCATCCAAACAATCCTTTTTAGACTGGCTTCCTGCTTCCCAAATTCGTGGTGGGGCCGGACAGCCAAACCAGAGAGAAATGCATGTAGGAGCTTGTCAGCGCTGCTAGGGAACCAGAATGGAGGCAGGTGGCGCACTGTTTCTGGCCCAAGGGCCACATTCATCCTTAGTCAGCCCTCCGGGGGCCACGTGCCAGTAATAGGTGTTGACACTCCATGTACACACACTCTCTCACTCACACACAAACATAGGACACACGCGGGCACGTAGGCTCCTTCCATTGCTGAGGTATATTGCCCAATGCTATCTCTACTTTATTTTGGGGAGAAAGTTTCATTGCTGCTGCCAAAATTAAGAGCACGAGAAGAGCCTGCTGGATCAGGCCAGTGGCCCAACTAGCACTTATGCTTTGATGCTGTTTCCTGCTTGGCACGGGATGGCCCTTGTGGTCTCTTCCAACTCTATGATTCTACAGTATTGCATTATCCTGTCCTCACAATAGCCAACTGGATGCCCATTATGGGGAGTCCACAAGCAATAGCAACTTTCCAATTGTTATTCCACATCATCTGGTACAGTATTCAGAGGGATGGAAGTTCTGCTATCTCAGCAGACCTCTACTTGGAGACCACTGCTGGATCAGGTCAGTGACCCATCTAGTTCAGCATCCTGGCTTGTGGTCAGCCAGGTGCACCAAGAGGAGAAAGCCCACAAGCATGACTTGAGTGCAACAGCATTCTCCTCTCTCAGCAACTGGTATTCAGAGGTAGAATGCCCCTGGGTATGGAGGTTCTACTATGACAGTCTCTATGGCGAGCCCTGCTAGATCGGGTCAAAGGCCCATCTAGTCCAGCCTCCTGTCCTCACAGTGGCCAACCAGATGCCCATTATGGGAAGCCTACAAGCAGGACCCAAATGCAACAACCAGCTCAATGCAGTTCTCCAGACAAATAATGCGTGCAGAAATTTGTATAATGTGCATATAAATGTTTATCTTAGTCAAGTGACAGAGAAGAATGTTTGTTAGGTGAACATGGGTTGTTCCTTTTGCAAATGTCTGTACGCTAGGTAATATAGCATATTCTAAAAAATATAGTAGGAGAAATTCACGCAAAATGCAGATGAATTTTTATGAGAACCCTTTTAAAGGGGGGGAATGCAAACTGATGTGAACAGAGGAGACTGGAAAAACCAAGAAGCTGAAATTGACAGATTCACCATAAACATGTGAGCCCTCATTTGGATCTGGCATGAGCTGCTTTGTAAAGCAAGGTTTACCTGATGCTCTAAGCCGCTGAATTCCTGGAGAGTGGAAGCAGCACTTGGAAATCTTTTTTTCACCTTCTGCTGGGTTGAAGTGGGGAAGAACTTTCTGAGGGCAAGAGCTGTTTGACAGTGAAACAGACTCCCTTGGGAGGTGGTGGACTCTCTTTCACTGGAGGCTTCTAAGCAGAGGTTGGATGGCCTTCTGTCAGGGCTTATTTAGCTGGGATTCCAGCATGGCAGGGGGTTGGACTAGATGACCCCTGGGGGTCCCTTCTATGATTTTATGATTCTATGGTCCCTTTGGATGAAAGGAAGACCACTGGCTGTTTGGCTTTGAAACCCAGCACTAAGCAATGGGGACCTCCTTTAAATCAATTGGCTCACCACAGCCTAAGGTTTGAAGGGATGGCCTGGCATGAAGAGCTTTGTGATTCTATTTTTTTAATTGCTGTTTTGTTTGTTGTGGCAAAGAAGGTTGTTTCTTTCCAAGTGGGTTGGCTGATGAAGGGCTGGGTGTGGCACTCACTTGCCCTGATCCTCTGCATGTTCACTAAGAGGCCTGGCACTTGAGGTTGCTGACATGTATCACCGTCGATGATGAGCCGATTAACGACAGGACTCTACACAAGGAGTTGCCTCCAGGCAATACAAATTAATACTCCAGGAAGCCCTGCAAAAAGACTGTCTGGTGTGGTTGTTAGAATGTTAGACTAGGACCAGGGAGACCAAGGTTCAAATCCCCACTCAGCCATGAGACTCACTCGGCGTGACTTGTGCTGGTTGTCACTGAATCTACCTCACAGGGTTGTTGTGGTGACAAAAATGATTCAGATCCTGCCCCCCACAACTCGACCATGAAGCTCAATGGGTAACATGCTTAGCACACAGAAGGTCCCAGTTTCAATCCTTGGTAGCGTCAAAGATGTGCCTGCCTGAAACCTGGAGAGCTGCTGCCAGCCAGTGCAGACAACACTGAGCTGGATGGACCAGTGGTCTGACCCAGTACAAGGCCGTTTCCTGTGTCCCTTGGAGAACTGCCACCAGAGCAGGCCTGCAAGAATAAACATCGCTTTGGGAAGGGTTAGCAAATTCACCCTCAATGGGGAAATCATCAGGCTGCCACGGAAAACAGAGCAGGGGCTCCCTTGTGTGTGAGTCCCCCCACCCCCACCCTCTGGCGCTCCCCTGGCCCATATTGCAAGGAGGCTGCTGGAGAGCAAGCAGTTTGGGGCCCGTGCCAGAAGCCCTGCCTCAACTTGCAGCTCTCCTGGGCCTTGATGAGCCAGATAGAGGGAGTCAGGGTGGGGCGGCAGGGCAAGCCCCAACACTCCTGCCTCCAGTGACTGCCAACAGCTGAGCGTGAGAAAATACCGGGACAGGGCAGGCAGCTCACAGATGTACAAGCATGAGTGACACTTTAATGGCAACAAGAGGATGATGGAGGCGAGGGGGCTTGCTGTGCTTCCCTTCTCTCTCCCCCACCACTCCTCCTTCTGCATCAGATTTTAGGACTTTCATGTCATCAGCGAAGCTGACCCCACTCTCAGAGGTAGTAAATACATCTGAAAACCAGTTGCTGCTGTTGCTGTCCTGCATCTCAGCTTAGAATAACAGAACTGCAGGGAAGTTGCTCTGGCTATCTTTTCCACAATCCTTCAGGGCACATATGCTCCTAAATGCTCTGCTGTATGATGCAGAGGACGGGGTGGGAGGTGGGCATCCTGACCATGTCTGGAGAAGCCCTAGTTCAACCCAACTATCAACCGGACAAAACCTGAGATGCAAATGTTTTAACTGTTCAGGACTTGCACAATGAGCAGCAGTGGAATTATAATTCAGTGGAAAGGATGCTTCCACTGTGCGGAGATTGAGCACTTAAAGAAAAACTGCCCTCTCTGGTTAAAAAACAACAACCAAGCATCTGATGAAGCCTGGCCATGGAGTCATAGCACCACCAGGAATCAGCAGCCCCAAAGAAGACCACTGCCCAAGAGGCTACTGGCAGACTTTAATGAATATTAACAATTTGTAGGAGTTTCCATCACCCCTCTACTCCAGTTCACAACTATCTCTCTCTCCACTAATGACCCCATCTGCACTGTAGAAATAGATTGTGCATCCTTACCAATGCTTACCTTTAAAGGGACTGCTTGAAATCCCCATACACTAGATCTGAGAAACTTGCTAAAAATGTATCTTATTCTTATTTCCTTAGTATCATTTGTTGATTTTCCTATCCCAACCTAACTCAACCTATTCCTCTCCTGTGGAGAACTGGATTTATGACATTATTATTTGGGATGGCAGACACTGCAGGGAAACAGGGCCCAAATGGACTTCTGCCAATCTGTGACCTGTGTTTTGCTGAGTCACGTGACAAGTCCTGCCCTGCGATGTACCCCAAGCTAGGAACTTCTGGTCTGGAGCATAGGCGTACCCAGTAGAAGCAAAATATTAACATATTTTACAGACCATAACCAGCACTTTCCCCCTCCAAAAACTGAAGTGGAAAAGGGCAAACGGGAGACGTGTTTTGCTTTAGCGAGAGGCGCTTGGTCTCCGCTTGCTGGGGGGGGGGACACAGCTGTAACAAAAACACATCAAATAAATAAAGCAAAGTGGCTACCGGTAGTTAAGCAGTTAAGACAATGGAGCAGATATCCCCTTTCAGGCAAGATTTGATAGCTCACCACTTCACCCTATTGTTCTTCAGTGGGAGTTGTTAATGAGCATTCAGGGATCGCATTAAGAGTTCTATTGGCGATTTAATGAGGGTGCAGAGGATTCAATTTGACTGAGGTGGCTCTGCAAGGCTAAAAGGAAGTGAATAAGAAAGGGGGGGCTGTAGCTTTGATAGACACAGTGATGTTTATAAAAAGCAGTGGTGTTCCAGTCTGCCCCTCCTCCTGCATCTGTATACTGTAAATCAGGGGTGGCCAACTCCCAAGAGACTCTGATCTACTCACAGAGTTAAAAACTGGGAGTGATCTACCCCCTTGGGGGGGGGTTCAGGTCAAAGCTGTTGAGTTTTTTTAAGGAAGGGAAGCCCTGTTTTTTGGGGTTTAGGTCACCTAGGCCTCTAGGAGTTGGCTGCTATGCCTAGGACAATTCAAGAAAGCAGAATGATGCATATGCTATGGTAATATATCAATAGAATCATAGAATTGTAGTCGGAAGGGACCAGCGGAAGGGTCATCTAGTCCAACCCCCTGCAATGCAGGAATTTTATCCCAAGGTGGGGCTTGAACCCACGACATGGTTGAAATATTATGCTGATACACAGCAACGCCTCGGAGCCATCGTGACTGCGGCCATGCCTTGCCTCGCCCTCGCCCGCCCTGCCACCCCCTCTCGCCTGCCCGACCCTCCCGTCCTCTCCAGCCAAGCAGGGTAGCCGCCGGTGCTGCCAGCGCCAGAAGCACAAGGTGGCTGCTGCCGCCGCTGCTGCCACCACCGCCGCAATGTCTTCAGGCCCGCTGGCCCTGTAGCCCCGCCCACGTTCCCTTCGTGGCTCCTCCGCTCCCGTGCTTTGGCCCCGCCCTGAACGACCATGGCTTGCCCCCCCCCCTAGTTTTGATCCTGGGTATGCCCCTGAGTCCCAGGTACCAGTTACTGGGAAGTGCTGTTTTTATCAATGACGGGTTGGAACTAGGTCAACTGCTACAGTGGGACTTCTGCACGGTAAGACAATCCAAATGGTAAGACAACCCGTAACCTTTATAAATGACCTGAAAAACAAAGGAATTGAGGGGATGATCATCACATTTGCAGATGACAGCAAACTTGGAGGGGGAACTAATGCCACAGAAGAGAAATATCTGAAGGGCTGTCACATGGTAGATGGAGCAAGCGGCTATCTCTATTAGTAAGGAGCCAATGAAAGACATTCAGTCCAAGATCCCTCCCTTGGAAGTCCAAGATAGGGAAAGAGGTATTAAGTGAACACACAGTGACTTTAAATGAATTCAAATCTCCGGGGCCTGATGAGCTGCCTCCAAGAGTACTAAACAGCTTGCAGATGTAATCCCAGAACCTTTGTTTATGATCTTTGAGAATTCTTGAATAATAGGTGAGGTTCCTGCAGACTAGAGGCAGGCAAATGTTGTCTCTATCTTCAAAAAGAGGAAAAAGAAGACTCAATGGGTGAGCTTGACATTGATACCAGGAAAGGTCCTGGAACAGATTCAACAGTTGGTGTGTGAGCACTTAGCAAAGCATGCTGTGATTACTAAGACCCAACATGGGTTTCCTCAAAAATAAGTCATGTCAGATGAATCTCATTTCTTTCTTTTTTTTCTTTTCTTTTTTGATGGAGTTACAAGGTTGGTGGATCAGGGGAATGCTGTGGACATATGTAACTTGATCACAGTAAGGCTTTTGACAAAGTCCCCCATGATATTCTTGCGAGCAAACTGGTAAAATGTGGGTTGATCAAGGTAACTGTTAGGTGAATTTGTAGCTGGTTGACTGAATAGTACTCATTAATGATCCTGAGAAAAGGTGACAAGTGGGGTGTCGCAGGGTTCTTTCTTGGGCCCGTTGTGGTTCAATGTCCTTATAAACAAATTGGATGAAAGAATTGAGGGGATGCTCATCAAATGTGTAAATGACACCAAACTAGGTAGAAGGGGTAGTAAATGCCACAGAAGACAGAACCAGAATTCAAAATGACCTTAACAGGTTGGAGAACTGGGCCCAAAGCTGACAATGAGTTTCAGTAGGGAAAATGTAAGGTTCTGCACTTAGGCAGGAAGAACAAGATAAACAAATATAAGATGGGGGACACCTGGCTTCCCAGTAGTAAATGTGATAAGGGTCTAGGGATCTTGGTGGACTACTAGCTGAATGTGAGTCAACAGTGTGATGCAGCAACAAAAAACGCTAATGCTATTTTAGGCAACATCAACAGAAGTATAGTGTTCGGGGAAGTAATAGTACCACTCTATTTTGCCTTGGTCAGATCACACCTGGAATACAGTGTCCAATTATGGGCACCACAATTTAAGAAGGATGTTGACAAGCTGGAACTTGTGCAGAAGAGGGTAACCAAGATGATTAAGGGTCTGGAAACCAAGCCTTATGAGGAACGGTTGAAGGAGCTGGGATGTGTAGCCTGGAAAAGAGGAGACTGAGAGGATATATGATAGCCATCTTCAAATATCTCAAGGGCTGTCACATGGAAGAGGGAACAAACTTGTTTTATCCTGCTCTGGAGGGTAGGACTCAAACCAATGGCTTCAAGTTACAAGAAAGGAGATTCTGACTAAACACCAGAAAAAACTTTCTGACAGTGAGAGCTGTTTGATAGCCAAATGGCCTCCTTCAGGCGGTTGTGGACTCTCCTTCCTTGGAGGTTTTAAAGCAGAGATTGGATGACCATCTGTCGTGGATGCTTTAGCTGAGATTCCTGCATTGCTGAAGGTTGGACTAGATGACCCTTGGGTCCAACTCTACAATTCTATGAAATGTCTGAGTGGCAGACTTGTATATGTATTGGAAAACTTTGTATTCTGCACATGTTCTAATTTACCTGTACAGCCCATTTCTGTGATGCTTCTCTGAGTGTAAGTAAAAGGTAAAGGACCTCTGGGCAGTTAAGTCCAGTCAAAGGAGTCTATGGGGTTGCGACGCTCATCTCACTTTTCAGGCCAAGGCAGCCGGCGTTCGTCCACAGACAGCTTTCCAGGTCATGTGGTGGCCAGCATGACTAAACCGCTTCTGGTGCAACGGGACACCCTGATGGAAACCAGAGTGCACAGAAACTTCGTTTACCTTCCTGATGAGCGGTAACCGTGCTGGTAAGCTTTCGAACTGCTAGGTTGGCAGGAGCTGGGACAGAGCAACGGGAGCTCACACCGTCACAGGGATTCGAACCACCGACCTTCTGATCGGCAACCCCAAAAGGCTCAGTGGTTTAGACCACAGCGCCACCCGTGTCCCTATCTGAGTGCACTGGCGGAGGAAGAGGAGTGGGGGGGGAGTGCACCGCCCCTGGCAGCGCGATCAGGGTGGGGTGCCATCAAGGCTGCCTGTCCATGTTAGAGGAAGGGTAGTACCGCTGGTCAGGTACATGTCATGCTCTTTCTGGAGTACAGTGGAACTTCGGTTTATGAACACCTCGGTTTACAAATTTTCGGTTTACGAACACCACGGACCCATCTGGAACGGATTAATTCACTTTCCATTACTTTCAATGGGAAAGTTCGCTTCAGTTTATGAACGCTTCAGTTTATGAACAGACTTCTGGAACCAATTACACCCATGCTTTGGGTTGAGTACACTTCAGATTGAGTACTCCTTGGACCCGTCTGGAACGGATTAATCCACTTTCCATTACTTTCAATGGGAAAGTTCGCTTCAGTTTATGAACGCTTCAGTTTAAGTACTCCGCAGACTGTCTGGAACAGATTAATCCACTTTCCAATACTTTCAATGGGAAAGTTCGCTTCAGTTTATGAACGCTTCAGTTTATGAACAGACTTCCGGAACCAATTGTGTTCATAAACCGAGGTACCACTGTAGTTTGTCCATTTTTGGTCCCCACCATGCACTCAGCCCTTAGCTGTGGCTCATAGAAGTATCCATATGTGACAACAGCCACACCCAGGGAAATGGCTTTGCCTGGCTGGTTAAAACAGGTGAGCAGTGGCGGAGGAACCCTCTCCGGCACCTGGGGTGGGGCAGCCCGTACGGAGTATGCATGTGCGGCATCCCATACTGAGTGCACATGTGCAGCAACTGTATGGGCTGCCACATGCACGCACTCCGTATGGGATGCCACACATGCGCACTCTGTACGGTCTGCTGCTTGCGCGCGGCAGCTGTACAGGCTGCCGCTTACATGGCGTCCGTACGGGATGCCACGTAAGCGGCATCCCCTACGGAGTGCACATGTGCTGCAGCCCATATGGACTGCGTGTGTGCAGCATCCTGTACAGACTGCACATGTGCGGCATCCCATACAGAGTGTGCACGCATGGCAGCCCGTGCAGACACCCGTATGGATGGCACGCACTAACAGCACCCCGTACGGACGCCACGTGAGCGGCACCCAAACAGACTGCCCACGCCCTCGGCCGCTCTACCGCTGGGGGGAGGCAGGGACCATCTTGTCAACCACCCCCCAGGAGTGGCACCTGGGGTGACTTGCCCCCTGCGCCCCCCACTTCGTACTCCCCTGCAGGTGAGGGTTGTCAATTGAGCGGATGAGACCAATAATGCATCAGATGGTTAAGAAGGCGGTTTCTGCACATGCTGTAGAGGGAAGTGGGGGCAGATGGGGCAGAAGTGGGGGCGTTAACCTAGGAAGGCAGCCCATCTAGGAAAAGGAAAACTCTGATCCTAAACCTCTGGTGCTTTGCGGGTCATCTTCTAGAGGAGAAAAGGCTGCGGAATAAACCCTACACAAATCCGAAGTGGAGTCCCTATGGTGATTGGATGACGTTTTGTATGCCTCCTTTTTGCAATTCCTGCAGCCAAATTGATGCCAAACATATTGTTCTGCTTTCCTTTGGACCACATCAGCACAGCCAAGTCTTGTTCCCTGCACCCTGGGAAGGTGACTTTGGTGCTGCTAACACAGTGGTTTGATTTCACCCCTGATGTGCACTCCATTCTCTCTCAAGACAGACAGATCCAAGCAACAACAATCTGACGTTTTGTGGTGGTCACCTTGTCACTGGGACTTCCCAGATCCAAAGGTATAACCTTTTAAACCCACTATCGTTCTGGGTTCTCTTGTTCTCTCTAGTCTTTGTGAATGAAGACCCTGTGGCATAAGTTTTCTTTAGTAAAGATCTAATGCTTTTCAGCTGCTTTACTCCTCCTATACAGTACTTTGTTTCAGTCTTCTTTCATCCCTGTCTTGACAAGCAGATCCCGCAAGGGATCGGGGCTCCTTTAAGTCTCTGCATTTTTTTAGGACACAACTAAAGGATCCCTGACAGGTGGCTACTCAATCTGTTTAGAAACCCCCAGTGAATACGAGTCGCTGGAAAATGCAGGAGGGGAGAATTGCTTTTGCACTCAGGTCCTGCTTGTGGGCTTTCAATGATGGACATCTAATTGGCCACTGTGAGAACAGGATTCTGGACTAGATGGGCTTTGGGACTGATTCAGCAGGATCTTCTTATGGAAGCCCATTGTGATAAAAGTGCCTCCATGCCCAGGGACAGTCTACCTCTGCATATGATGTTTGCATGCTTCCCAAAATGGGCATCTGGTTGGCCACTGTGAGAACAGGATTCTGGTTTGATTCAGCTGAGCCCTCCTCGTGTGAGCTACGGTCCCCAGGATCCTTTGTGGGAAGCGAAGTGTTTTAAATGTGTGGATGCGGCCACCGACCGTATGAAGACACGCAGATGTGATTTTAATGCAACCCGTTATTATAAAAACAACCTGTGTTCACTCGATATCTGCTTTGCACAGTTAAAATGGGGCGCACAGATATCTTCCAGGAACCAAAATGATGACAGGCAGTAAAAAGGGAGGATGTGAGTAACATCCTTATCAAAGAAGCTTTGCTTCAGTCATGAAGTGGCTGGTGGTCGCCCAGTATCTGATAGCAGGCAAACTGGGGAAACCTTTTGTGTTATAAAACACTCTGCAGATGGCCTAAAATGCCAGGCTCTGGAAACTCATATAGAATCCCTTCCTGTGGTTTCCAGCAACTGGAATTCAGAAGCATTGTTGCCTCTGACTGTGAAAGCAGAACATAGCCATAGTAGGCAGTAGGTCCTGAAATCTACTTTTAAAGCCATCCGAGTTGGTGGCCATCATGGCCTCCTGTGGGAGGGAGTTTCGTAGTTTAACTATGAAACTTTTTTTTTATCTGCCCCAAATCTTCCAACCTACAGCTTCAATGGAACATCCACAAGTTCTAGTGTTATGAGAGAGGTAGAAAAAAGCTTTGCCCTGTCCACTTTCTCCACGCCATGCAGCATTTTATAAACTTCTATCATGTTCCCTCTTCCACTTGCCTTTTCTTTAAACTAGAAAGTCTCTACCCTAAACTTCAGGGTAAATATAACCAGTCAAAGATGATGTAAAGCTGGAAATAATAAGATTCCAGATCAAGAAGGATCATTCACCTTGAACATTGGCATGAAACAGTCACCAGGCCGGCTCACCCCAGTGTTAAGGGTTGGTTTCCAGGGGCAGAACAAACTTAAGGGACATTTTAAACAACAGGTTGGCTGGTGAATTTGGATTCCTATAGAAGTCAGCCCCTGACAAGGTACACTAGAGCCTTTGTGTGCTTTTTTATTCACAAGGCTTGTTTGGACTGGTCCCTTATTTATTTATGAACCTTGGCTTGGCTCCAAAAAAGGTCCTGTTTTCTTCAGAAAGCAATGAATGAGCCTGGCTTAAGGGTGGAAAGCCATTGCCAGAAAGCTTCTGGTAGAATCATAGGAAGAATTATAGGCTTGGAAGGGACCCCAAGCGTCATGTAGCCCAACCCCCTGCAATGCAGGGATTGCAGCTAAAGTACCTATGAGAGATGGTCACCCAACCTCTCTTTACAAACCTCCAATGAAGGAGAGCCCGCTACCTTCCGAGGGAGTCCGTTCCACTGTTGAATGTCTCTTGCCCTCAAGAAGTACTTCCTAATGTTTAGTTAGAATCTCCTTTCTCGTAACTTGAAGCCATTGGTTCGGGCCCTACCCTCCGGAGCAACCAAAACAAGTTTTTTTCCATCTTCCATGTGACAGCCCTTCAGATATTTGAAGATGGCTATCATACCTCCTCTCTCTTCTCTTCTCCAGGCTATATGTTTCCACCTCCCTCAACTGTTCCTCGTAAGGCTTGGTTTCTTGGTTCTTCATAAGGCATCCCTTTCCCTTTAAAAATTGTTTTGAGGTTGCTATTATTATTATTCAAATAAATTTAGCAGGCAACTTGCCAAGATGCAAAAGAAAGCAGAGCACAAACTATAGCAACAGTTAGGAATGATGAAACAAACAACTTCGTAAATGCATAAGAGACTGGCCTGAAAACATCTCCCAAATAAAAACAAACTGTAGCATTTAAAGCCCTATGATACCACTTTAAACAGTTCTTCACCCAAAGGATCCTGGGAGTGGTAGTTTGTTCAGAGTGCTGAGAGTTGTTAGGAGGTCCCCGACACGGACACACACAAACACGTATTTCCCCTTACAGACCTATGATTCCTAGGGTGGTTTAATAATTAATTGCTCTCTGCAGGGAACTCTGGGAATTGCAGAAATAGGGAATCCTCCCAGTCCTACCTGCTGATGCCCCTGGGGATTGAACATGGGACCTTCTGCATACAAAGCAGGAGCTCCACCACTGGCCTGTGGCTGTTTCCCATTAACATAAATTGTCGAGTCTTCATCATTCTGAATAAATAGAAATGTAGGAACCTGCCTTATACCGAGTCAAACTGCTAGGTCCACTTGGCTCATTATTATCTACACCAGTGTTTCCCAAACTTGGGTCCCTGGCTGTTTTTGGACTACAACTCCCATCATCCCCAGCTAGCAAGACCAGTGGTCAGGGATGGTGGGAACTGTAGTCCAAAAGCAGCTGGAGACCCAAGTTTGGGAAACACTGGTCTACACCAACCAACAGCAGCTCTCTAGGGTTTCAGATAGGAGACACTTCCAGCCCTACCTGGAAAAGCATTTGGGTATTGGGCCTGGGACCTTATACACAATTTTTTTGTTTAGACAAGCCGGTCCAGATATGTAGACTGCTAGTGTAGGTTTTAATCTGTTCTGGCTTATTGCTTATTTTATTTCTTTCTTATTAATGTTCATGGTAAAGTCTATATTAATTGCAATTTCTTTTTAAAGAAGAGGCCACACACACACCCAAAAACCACCACCCTTTGCCAAGAATGGGCCTCCCCTAGCCATATACAGTCATACTTGGAAGTCGAACAGAATCCGTTTCGGAAGTCCATTTGACTTCCAAAATATTCGAAAACCAAAGCGCGGCTTCTGATTGGAAGCTCCTGCAGCCAATCAGAAGCCGCGGAAGCCACGCCAGACGTTCATCTTCCGAAAATCGTTTGAAAACTGGAAAACTCATTTCTGGGTTTCAATTGTTCAGGAGCAGATTTGTTCGGGAGCCAAGGCATTTGAGATCCAAGGTACGACTGTACTGACAGGGTCTCATTGCCTGCCTGTCGAGGGGAAGAGGCTACACCTGTCCCTTCCTTAGCCGCAAACAACCACAGCATCCAGCCTCTCTCTCTCTCTCTCTCTCTCTCCAACCGGCACCTGTGCACCCCAGAAATACGCCCACCTGCGGGAGCAGCACCTGGCCAGGGGCCAGGCCTCTGGTGAATCCACGAGGCTGAGCGACTGCGAGAAAGAAAAGGATTGTGGTGCTGTGCAGCAAGTCTACAAACTGGCTGTGCAAGGCTCTGCTGCCAGGCGCACTCCACAGGACCCAGGGAACAAGTCCTACTTTTTCTCTTGGCCGTTGACACAACCAGCTCTTTTCCCTTTAGGCCTGAGGCTGAAGAAGCAGCAATGGTGGCTGTGGGCGGAGGTGTTGGGGCTGTGAGGTTGGCCCCTGCAGGAGGCACCTGGAAGGAGGCACCCCCAGGAACTGGTACTATGTCCAGCTCCCTAAAAGATGCATGCCCCCCCCCATACATTGTTTCAGAAAAGTTAAATAAGTTCCACAAGTCCATGGAATTGAAAATAAAGTTGCTAATATCACAATGCCTTTATAGAAATCTACGGGACAACCATAATTTGGAATACAGTTCTGGTCACCTCACCTCAGAATGGGTATTGTAGAGTTGGAAAAGGTTCAGGAAAACGGTGCAGCCAAAATGATCTAGGGGATGAAGCATCTCCCCAAGGAGGAAAGATTGCAGCGTTTGGGATGTTTCCATTTAGAGAATAGGTGGCATGCTAAAAGTTCATAAAATTATAGTTGGCATGAATAGAGTGGCAAGAGGGAAGTTTTTCTCCCTGTCTCATAACACTGGAACAGGTGGTCATCCAATGAAGCTGAATGTTGGAAGACTCATGACAGAGAAAAGAACAGACTTCTTCTCATAGTGCAGAATTAAACTATGAAACGCCCTCCCAAACAGGGCAGTGATGGCTACCAATCTATGTGGCTTTAAAAGTGGATTAGACCAATTTATGAAGGAGATGGATGACTACTAGCTATGATGGCTAGGCTCTGCCTCCACAGTTGGAGGCAGCAATGCTTCTGAATACCAGTTGCTGGAAACCAGAAGGGGTTTGCTCTTGTACTTGGGTCCTGCTTGTGGGCTTTCCGCAATTGGGGAATTAGATGGAGATTAAATGGGGGGGGGGAGAAAACCATGTACACTACCTTGTGATACAGTGGTACCTCAGGTTAAGAACTTAATTCGTTCTGGAGGTCCGTTCTTAACCTGAAACTGTTCTTCATCTGAGGTACCACTTTAGCTAATGGGGCCTCCTGCTGCTGCCGCTGCACAATTTCTGTTCTCATCCTGAAGCAAAGTTCTTAACCCGAGGTACTATTTCTGGGTTAGTGGAGTCTGTAACCTGAAGCGTCTGTAACCTGAGGTATCACTGTATACTGGTAGGTGCAACGAAACAAGTAAAAAAATGAGACAGACACAATGCCCCCCACCCCCGCGTTTTACTGGGGCTCAGCCTCCAGAGACCCCTTTGGTTTTTATTGCCCAGAGAGGTGAAATTCTCACACCTGGGTATATGACAGGGAATGATTTGCCTGCCAGAGGATGCTGCCTGGTTCCCACAGGATTCAAAACAATATGAATGGAGGCCAAGAATTTCTGCATGAAGATTTATGGCTTGGGGGCATCTTTGGAGCGTTGGAAGGAATGGGAGGGGTATGTGTGTTTTGTTGCAAAAAGGAGAAAAGTTAAGGATCATTTTTAAAAAAAAAAACCAAGGAAAGTTGCGCAGCCCAAGAACATTTTCTCAAATAATTTGCTGCTCTTGCATCAGAGGTGGTAATTAACCAGAAGTGTCTTCAGGGGGAAGTGGTCTACCTGCCTCGCCCCTTTGCTCAAAAGGTCTTTAACTCTTTGCCTCCTGCACATTGCAAAGACAGTCAGTCATGGTGGTGCTGTGGGATTGCCTTTGCACATAAGACCATAAGAAGAGCCTGACTGCTGGGTTAGGCCAAAGGAGCCCATCTAATCCAGCATACTGTTCTCATAGTGGCAAATAGGGTTGCCAGACTCAATAGTGGACAGGGCTTCTGTGCCTTTAATTGCCCTGCTCTCTTTTGAGTCTGGAAACCTTAAAGAGAAACCTGCAGACCCTTTGTTTAATTTCCAAGCAAAGGGTCTGCTGGTTTCTCTTTAAGGTTTCCAGACTCAAAAGAGAGCAGGGCAATTAAAGGCACAGAAGTCCTGTCCACTATTGAGTCTGGCAACCTTAGTGGCAAATGGGAAATTCACAAGAAGGACCTGAGTGCGAGAGCAACTCTCTCCACTTGTGATTCCCAGCAATGAGGGCAGTATGGGATTGAAATGCCAGGGGGAAAGATGAGCATCCTTTTCTGACCATCACAGGTATGCAGCTGCAATCAATCCACATCACTTTATTTGGAACGATGAGGTCTAGAATCTTACATTTTTTTAATGGGGAAGGGCCATAGTTCAGAGGCAGAGCTCCTGCTTTGCATGCATGGAGAAAAGGTTCTAGGTTCAATCCCCAGTGGCCTCTCTAGATAGGGTTGGAGATTCACTGCCAGTCAGTGAGCTGGATGTACCATTGCAAATATGACATAACTTCCTGTTCTGCAGACAAGCATAGTGTGATTCTGCTCCCTGAAGAATATCCTGTGGAGGTGACCCTTTGGTTTCATGGCCCAGTATTGCTCAAGGTCACGATTCTCAGTTATTTATCTTCATCACTGAGCCTTCCCAGTGTCTACGGAAAGAGGAAGATGTCAGGCAGAGGTTGCAAACCTTTACCACTTTATTGTGTGCTTTCTTTCCAATGGTTGCCTTTTGCACTGGGGCACATCATCTAGCAGAACCAGGAAGGAGGCAACAGCATTGCCAAAAATGCCCCCCCCCCTTCACAACCAGCCTTGCTGGAATGGGAGAGACCCAGACACACAAGAGGGGTGCCTGTGTGGGACTTGGCTAGGAGACTGCATCACTTACTTTTAGCAGCCAGCTGGCAAAAAGCTACCGGTAGGCATTCACTCACACATCTAGACAATAGTAGGTACTCATCAAAATAGTAGGAATGGCTTTGAAACAAGGCAAGAGACAGGGCTGTCTGCAAGGTCTCATGTACCTCAGAGGCACCCAGTGGCATTTCAAGTCTTCCTCCCTGCTGTCTCATTTGGTTTCAGGATCACTGTTATCAGATTGAGCAAATTCATGGAAGAGGAGGCTATCAGTTGCTACTGATCACAATGACTACGCTCTGCCTCCACCTTCAGAAGGAGCAAATGCAATAATAACTTTCTTGTGTTGTTTCTGCTGTAGCATTGAACGATGCATGAGTGGGACCTGTGCTTGCTGTAAGTAAAGCATTTAAACTTAATCAAGGTTGTGGTCTAACAGGGGTAGATGCGGGGAAGCAGCATTTTAAGCAGGGGTGAAACTAGGTTTTATTTCACCCGGGTCAAAGTCCCAGTTTGGCACACACACACCCAACGTGCATTTGCATACACACAGAGAGAGAGAGGCTGGGAGCCTTAATGGAGCCCTTCTGGAAGCGTCACCCAGGACCAAAAACCATTTTTCTGTTGTGGTTACCCACACATGTGGGATTTCAGGATCAACTGGTGTTCCTCAGTTATTTCCTCAACACTTCTAATGTTCTCAAGCAGGAAGAGTTGGTGTTGTGCTTAGATCCTGCTTTTGGGCTTCCCTTTGGGTTATCTGGTTGACCATTGTGAGAACAGGATGCTGCAGTAGATGGATCTTTGGTCCAATGTGGCAGGGCTCTCCATAAAGAGATCTACTGTGATACGGTAGTATAACCTTCATGCATAGGAGAAGAACAGCTCTGAATCAGTTGCTGGAAATCACAAGAGGGGAGAGTTGCTGCTGCCCTCAGACTCTGCTTGTGGGATTATCATCCAACAACACGTGTGTCTTTTTAGGAAATGTTCCCTATTTGTGCATTCAGCAATTTCCATTTTGCTCTTAAAAACATATTGGCAAAAGAGGCAAATTTGTAGAGTTATCTAAATGTGTGTGTGTGTGTGTGTGTGTGTGTGTGTGTGTGTGTGTGTGTGTGTGTGTGTTTGGAGGTGTGTGTGTGTGTGTGCGCGCGCAGGGATGTCTCCTGCTTTTCAGTCAAGGAATTACACAGCCAACAGGTCAAAAAGATCTGAAATCAGGAAGCAACAGGAAGCAGATTTAGGAGCAATCCCCTTCCCGTTGTCCCTGAAAGCTGCTTGGATCAGGAATCAGGAAGGGAGTGTCTCTCCAAATGATTCATAGGTGGGAGAGGTGTGGGAAAGAACTGAGATCAGTGGTGGGTGGGTGGGTAGGAGCCCCCCTTTCTGCCCCCAGTGCCAGAAAGATGCAGGAATGAGACATAAATAAAGACATCTGAACTCATTTGGACACATCACAAAGTACAAGCTCAACGGCTCTTTAATAAATGATTGACTTAGCCTTAGGTTAAAAAAAGAGAGAGAAGCAGGCACACCTTTCGATTAAGTAACTTAAGCCCTTGAGTGCCTGGCTCCACACACATGCACACACGCACACACGAGCAAAGTCATGTGAGATTGCATGAGCAACTCCTTGCTGCGGAAAAATCAATGTGCTTCGACCCGTGGGCCGAGCTTGCAAACCCGGCCCACTCACCCATCGAACCCAAAGCTGGGACACGAGTGGAGCGCAAGCGGATTGTCAGCTGCGTGTGCCTGACAAAGGAAGACAACCAGCTGTGGGTGTGGCCGTTGTTGTTGCCAGTGAGTCCTCTTGCCACAATAAACCAGCTGGTCCAGATTTAAAGGGGTTAGGGAAACAAGGAAAGGTGCCTAACAAATGCTGAACGTGGTTTGAGAGAGGCTTCTGAAAACACACACGTGCCTCTTGCGATGCAACTTGAGGTCCCCTTTCTGCTCAGACAGGTTGGAAACCACCTGCCTGACCTGTTTCAGCAGAGGGGTGAAAAGTGTGGGGTGTGCACACACAATCCCTCTTTTTTATTATGATTAAAGGAAAAGGGGCCCCTGACCATCAGGTCCAGTCGTGTCTGACTCTGGGGTTGCGGTGCTCATCTTGCTCTATAGGCCAAGGGAGCCGGCGTTTGTCCGCAGACAGCTTCCAGGTCATGTGGCCAGCATGACAAAGCTGCTTCTGGCGAACCAGAGCAGCACACGGAAACGCCGTTTACCTTCCCGCTTGGAGTGGTACCTATTTATCTACTTGCACTTTGATGTGCTTTCGAACTGCTAGGTAGGCAGGAGCTGGGACCGAGCAACGGGAGCTCACCCCGTTGCAGGGATTCGAACCGCCGACCTTCTGATCAGCAAGCCCTAGACTCTGTGGTTTAACCCACAGCGCCGATTATAAGGGTTATATAGAACAAGTGTGGTGAAGTAGTTAGACTAGGACCTGAGATAGATCGGTTGAAAATCCCCACTTGGCCATGAAGCTCACCGGGTGGCGTTGGGCCAATCAATGCCTCTCAGCCTGACCTACCTCACAGGGCTGTTGTGAGGGTTAAAATGGGGGTTGCCTATGCATACCACTATGCGCTCCTTGAGGAAAGGTGACATATAAATGTAATAAACAAATAAGATAAATAAATTATGGTTATTAATCATTACCCGTTCTTCACCCTGAAGTTCCTGGGCAAGTGACAACATTGAAACACAACATTAAAACAGATGAAAACAACTTACAATCTCAATAATAAGGTGGGTTCTTAAAATATACTGTACATCTCAAGTTATTGTTGTTGTTGTTACCTTTCAAACCATCTTAAGCTCTCCTTAAAAATTCTCTTCAGCATGCAGCGGAGATGGGGGATCCTCCAGTTGGTTGGGCAAATGTGGCCCTCAGAAGTCTCCCCAGACCATAGCCCTTTCCTCCAGGGTACCCATTTTCACCCGACATGTTCCACACCTTGCTTCAGGGCTTTTGCCAGGCTGGAATAACAGGGATCATGCCTTTTGCTTGCTCCCCTGAGTTGAGGACAGAGAAACATAAAGGCCACATAATATAATTAATGAATTAATTAATTACGTAAATGTAAAAACAACAACAACACCAAAAGCCTCAAAGTTAACAGAATAGAACAATAAGATTACTGTAATATCACATCAGAATTCTGCATGTCTAGGTGGGCTTGTATAAACACAAATGTTCTTAGCAGGCACCAAAGAGTACAGTGAACACACCTGCCTGGTGTCAATAGGCAGGAAGTTCCAAAGCACACACTAAACAATACAAGTTCTTACAAATGTGGCACGGGTGTTATGTGGCACCTGTAGAAGTGCCAACTCCACCGATCGAAGCGGTTGACTGGCTCATGTGGGGTAACGTGATCACGTAGGTAAACATAGGTCCCAAGTTGTTACGGGCTTTGGTTAAACCACTGAGCCTAGGGCTTGCTGATCAGAAGGTCAGCGGTTCGAATCCCTGTGACGGGGTGAGCTCCCGTTGCTTGGTCCCAGCTCCTGCCAACCTAGCAGTTCGAAAGCACGTCAAAATGCAAGTAGATAAATAGGAACCGCTATAGCGGGAAGGTAAACGGCGTTTCCATGTGCTGCTCTGGTTTGCCAGAAGCAGCTTTGTCATGCTGGCCACATGACCTGGAAGCTATACGCTGGCTCCCTCGGCCAATAATGCGAGATGAGCGCGCAACCCCAGAGTCGGTCACGACTGGACCTAATGGTCAGGGGTCCCTTTACCTTTACCTTTAACACATTGAACTTGACTTCTTAGCAAATGGGCAACCAGTACAAATCTCTGAGCACTAACATTCTATGCTGCCCAGGCCTCAATCGTGCTGCAGCATTCTGCACTAACTGCAGCTTCTGGATCAAGCAAAAGGGAAGGCCCACGGTCAGTGCAGTGCATTAGTCCAGTCTTGAAGGGACGAGTGCATGAACTACATAGGCTGCCCCACCCACTTTGATTCTGGCCCCTGGAAGCTTTCCTGCAAGGGAATGTGGCCCCGGGACTGAAAAAGCTCACTCCTGTTAGACAAGCTTAGATTTTAATATTCTTTGTCCGCCCTCTTGTGCTCTCAAAGTTCAACAGTTTGAAGAGAAGGGTGTGGGTGTTCTTCTGCCCTCTTATGATTGCAGAAGTGGAACTAGGCATTTGTCAGCCTTGGCAACTTCCTTAAAGCAGAATTTCAGCATGGATCTTCCAGGTTCAGATGCTGCCTCAGCTGTGGAAACCCAATGAACCTGACACCACCATCCGAACCCCAGATCCACCAGCGTTAAGGGAGTTTGGAATAGGTGGGTCTTGGGTCTGAATACCTCCCTTGTCAACTGGGGAGACTTGTTAAGTCCCCCAACCTCACCTGGCTAAGCTGGAGGCAAGGCTGACTTAGCCGGGGGATGTATTGGCAATAGGCCTGTTCAACCCTAACTGGTTAGCACTGGTTAAAAGGCTTGCCAAGTTTGACCAAGTCAGCCCCTTTTGCAAGATGTTTCCCCCCTAACCATACATAAAGGTTTTGCAAGCAAAACAAGATGGGCTTTCAAAGCTGCTCCTCCTGCAACCTCCAGAACAGAATAACAAGAGCTTTGCTGCTGCTTCCCCTTTTTCATCTCAAGAAGTTGACAAAGTCAAAATATTGCTTGCTTGCTTGCTTGCTTGCTTGCTTGCTTGCTTGCTTGCTTGCTTGCTTGCTTGTCAGCAAGGCAGCTGATGGGTTCTGCCTGAAGGGTCCAAAATGGGTGAACGCTTGAGTGTTGGGGGCAGCTATGAAAAGGGGAGGGGGCTTGCTCAGGAGCAGACCAAGGGCTTCCACAACTCTCTCTCTCTCTGTATGTTTTTTGCCTCTTGAAGAAGATTCTTGTGAGGACAGGATGCTGGACTAGCTGGTCTTTGGTTCCAATCCAGCAGGACTCTCCACATGGAGGCCTAATGAGATAAGCAGAGCATCCATGCCTGGGGCAATCTACCCTTAAATACCAGATGGGGAACTGGAGTGGTGCTGTTGCACTTAGGTCCTGCTTGTGGGCTTCCCATAATGGGCATCTGTTTGGTCACTGTGAGGACAAGATGTTGGACTAGTGGAGCCTCCTTGGGCCTGATCCAGCAGCCAGGCTCTCCTTAGGTTCTTCCGACAGTTCCTATGCCGCCGACCCTGTTCTTTCAAAAGGACTGCTACATGGTTCCCAAGGGCTTGTTTCACTGCTGCTGAGGAAAAAATCTACAGTATTTTTGTGGACTGATTGCACTTGTGTTGGTCAGGAAAAAGTGGTCCTCATTCCCCCTGATTCTTCACTCATTCACTTGCCTTCCTCAGCTTGAGAGAACCACCAGGTCCTTGCTATCAACCTCTTGCAGGCAATGTGCAAATGTTGTTTTTCAAATCCAGCTGTTGTGGCACAGACCTGGCCAATCACCAGCCAGCATCCTTTGAAAAGAACCAATTGAGTGCATGAGCAGGTTCCTCTACCTCCTCCCCTGAAACAGGTTCAGGCCTGAGAGTTCAGGGTTCCCCTGAATGATTTCATCTGATCAGAGAATAGGGAAGGGAGCATAGGGCTGTGAACAGGGCGCCTGCCTGCCTGCCTGCCAACCCGCCCGCCCGCCTGGGGGCTGGGAGGTGGATGATGCTAATAATCCAAATGAGCAATTTTTTAAAGGGCAAAAAATTAGAGGTACGTGCCAACAAGTTTGCCAACACACCCCTGGCCTGACGCTCTCATTTCCAGGCCCTTTAAACAGGCACGTGATGGGGAGCTATTAAAGAATAATTGTTTTGCAGAAAAGGGTGTTTGCCTCATGAGAGGGGAGGTGTGTCTTCTGCATTCTCTCTCTCTCCGGGAGGTAGCAAAACTGAGGATAAAATTTGGGTGGAGGTGAAGGGTCAAGGCAGGGCTAAAAAACGAACTGTGTGTGGTGTGTGTCTGATTGTGCAAGATGGTTTCCATGATTTTGGACAGTGTGTGTGTGTGCGCGCTTTCCATGCACCCAGGAATTGACTCTTGTGGAACAGGCATTCTTAACAGGTACCACTCAATACGTGTTCCACATTTGTAAGGACGATGTCAGCATCTACACCTTGGAACTCCTGCCCTCTGACATCAGGCAGGTGCCTTTGCTGTCCTCTTTCTGGAGTACATATAAGAGCCCTGCTGCTTCAGGCCAAAGGGAGCCCATCTTGTCCCGAGCATCCAAAGGGAAGCCCACAAGCAGGACCTAAGTGCAAGAGCAGCTCTCCTCTCCTGTAGTTTCCAGCAACTGGTATTTGGAGGCATTGCTGCCTCCAACCTCAGAAGCAGAGCCTAGCCTTCATGGCTTGCAGGAGCATTGATAGCCTCATCTTCCATGAGTTTGTCCAGTCAAAAGTTAAGTAAGGCGAGTCTACTAAATCAGGCCAAAGGGGGCCCATCTAGTCCAGCATCCTCTAACCACAGTGACCAGCCAGATGCCCCCACTGGGAGAAGCCCACAAGCAGGACCCAAGTGCCGCAGCCGCAGCACTCTCTAGACCCACTGATGTTCATAGAATCACAGAACTGTAGAGTTAGAAGGGACCCTGAAGGTCCTCCAGTCCAACCCCCTGCAATTCAGGAACATGCAGCTGTACCATACAGGGATCGAACCTGCAACCTTGGCATTATCAGTACCACACTCTAACCAACTTAGCTATGGGTTTTGATCTTTTATTTTTAAGCCATTAACCTGAATTGTATTATTATTATTATTATTATTATTATTATTATTATTATTATTTTAAAAACTGTTTAGAGATTTTTAGTACGGTCGCATGGTATATAATTTTTTGTTTAAGAAGAACAAAGAAATAAAGAAGATGGGTTCTTTTGCATGCAAAGCAGTTACTTTGTCAAAGGCTGGTGGAAGGAGACACAGGTGAGAGGTGGGGGGAGAGGAAACTTTACTGAAAATGTGCATTTCCTGTTCCTCTACCTGCAGAGTGGCCCCAAAATAGACAGCTGAAAGTAAGACTCCCATCTGCTTCTCTCTCACTCTCACACACACACATGCCCAAGAAGGATCAGGACTGCGGAGGGTGTCGAGTAGTCGCCCCCTTTGTTGAGGGTGGTGCAACTGGCATGCATATTTTCAGGTGCCCATCTAGCCTTTTACAACCCGATCAATCAGAAATGAAAATTTTGTTCTAGAAATTGAAACTGCCATGCACTTTTGGAGGAAACTTTTACAAAGACAAACCCTGACGCACCACCACCCACGCTCCCACCCACTCACCTTAATAATAATAATCAGGGCTCACCAATCTAGAGCACAGTCAGGGAGCCACCAGAGAGTCATTTTGTGCTAGAAGATGACTCAAGCAAGTGAGACAAAGAGCAGCGGCTTGTACCCAGCACTGGTCCCACTCCGCTTGGGAATCCTGGAAGCTCCGCAATCTTTTGGTGTGGCAGTGCCTAGACTTTGGAACTCCCTACCTACTGACATCGAGACACGGGTGGCACTGTGGGTTAAACGGGTGAGCTCCCGTTGCTCGGTCCCAGCTCCTGCCAACCAAGCAGTTCAAAAGCATGTCAAAGTGCAAGTACTGTAGATAAACAGGTACCGCTACAGCAGGAAGGTAAACGGTGTTTCCGTGTGTTGCTCTGGTTCGCCAGAAGCGGCTTTGTCATGCTGGCCACATGACCTGGAAGCTGTACACTGGCTCCCTCAGCCAATAACGCAAGATGAGCGCCGCAACCCCAGAGTTGTCCGCGACTGGACCTAATGGTCAGGGGTCCCTTTACCTTTACCTATTGACATCAGGCAGAAACCTTTGCTGTGATGTTTTTGGTGCCTGCTTAAAAACATTATTTTTTGTCGTCCCAGATGTTTAGAAAGTTGATGCCAGTTTTTAACCTTTTTTTAGTTTATCGTGATTTTAACTTTTCCAAAAGTCTTGTTGTTAATTTTTCTTGGTGGTAATTTTATTGTTTTATCCTTTTTGTAAAATGCTTTTATATATACATATATATATCTTATATATTCATTCATATATATATATATATATATATATATTCAAAAGTCAAAAGCAAGGCTGCCTGTTGTGTTTCTGCTGGAATTGTATTTCACACAGCAGGAGACCTGTGAAGCTAAATGCCTGACTTTTGGTAGAGGCAAGTAAGGCTTCTGTAACATCATTTGGGGGGGGGGGGCAAAAGTAACTGCACTCTTCTGGAAGATATTGGTGCTTGGGCTGGGCTATAAGGGGTCAGGAGTTCCTTAAGCTTTACCTGAGCCCAGGTTGTTCAGGACTTGGGGATCCCATTATCTTTTTTGATATGCAAACTTGGAGATCCCATTATCTTTTTTTAAAAAAAATAATTTTTATTGAAGATTTTCAACTTAACACATTTATCATAACATCATAACATAAAAATTTAAACTACGAGAAAGAAAAAAGCTTACAAACAAGAAAAACCACAAAAAAGACAAAAAATAAAAAGAAATAAGAAAACAAAGAGGAAAAAAAATCAGTCTTATCTAATATTCTTTACATATCTTCGACTTCCCCATCCCTCCCTTCCCGAGTCCATTTTAATCCCAACTTCAGCAATTTCCCCCAATCAACAAATTCCTCTAATACTACTATCTAAATCTTCACATAATTAATTAAGTTTTAAATCCTATAAAATTCCCTTAAAAATATTCTATCTATGAAAACCCCTTAGCCTATAAATTCTCTAAAAAATATTCCCAATTATTAAATCTAATAACCTCACTCTTGATCTATTACCCATATTTTTTAATACCCCCCCTCCCTCCCCTGGTTGACAATTCCCTATAAACCCCGACCAGCTCCTTATAACAATCCATTTTCATACCATTTAATCCATCTCTTGTTTAAAATTCCTTATATCTTTCACCTGGAGATCCCATTATCAATGCTCTGAGTCCGAGAGAGCAGGTCTCATATCCAGCAGGCTCTGACCATAATGGGGTTAAGAACACCTGAAGAGTCCAATGGCCCACCTAGTCCAACATCCTGTTCTGACAGGGGCCAACCAGATGCTTCAATGGGAAGCCACTTAGCAAGTCCTGAGAGCAACAGCAACTCTCCCCCTCCTGCAGTTTCCAGCAGCTGATATTCAAAAGCATTGCTGACGCCAGCCATTGTGGCTAGTAGCCTTTGACAGGCCTCTCCTCCATGATTTTTTTTAAGGCATCCAAGTTCATGGACCTCACTGCCTCCTATGGGAGTGAGTTCCTCATAACACCATCAGAAGGAGCCTTTCTTCCAGGCAGGACTGGAACCAGCAAAGGAAATATACAACTATTCTCTTTATTGCTTTAATTTGTTTGGAGTCAAAGGATGGAGAGCAATGGATTTACATGACAAGGCCCATTTCGGGGAGGGGGGCATGGAGGAGAGCCCTTCTGCAAGTAGCTAAGGCCTCCCCCTGCCTCCCAACCCCCAAATCTCCTCTGATTCATGCAGTGTGTGAATACAGATACCTCCCCCTTGCCAAAGCTGTCAATCCTCCTGGACAGAAGACCTTGCTGGCGGTCCAACCAGCGGTTGTTGCCTTTCTCTGTGGCTCCCTTGGGACTGAAGGCCATGGGAATGGTTTGCTAGAGCCAAGCAGGGTGACGCGCACATGGACAGATCGGGCCTCACCTGCCTGCACCAGAATCCCAGCACAAACCACCAAGGCAACTCCTGACTTGCAGCAAGTCAACGGCACTTCATGTCTGCTGGCACTGTTTCAAAATTATGTACATATGTCAACATACAATATATGTTGGGCACGTGTTCACCTCATATTATTGTATTTATAACCCTCCTTTTCTCCAAGGAGTTGGAAGGCAGCACACCTAGTTCTTCCTGCCCCCTTTTACACTCACAACAACCCTATGAGGTAGGGTAGGCCAGGAGGTGCTTCAGTGGCAGGACCTCTGCTTTGCATGCTGAAGGCCCCCGGTACCAACTCACTCAGAGCCATGAGGATTAGGATCTTATTTATTTTTAGAGAAAGGACTGTAGCTCATTGGCAGAGCATTTGCCTTACGTGCAAAAGGTACTGGGTTCAGTCCCCAGTAGTATCTCCGGGTAGGAGTGGGGAAAGACTCCTTGCCTGGAGAATCACTGCTGCCAGCCAGTGTGGACAATACTGAGCTAGGTCTGACTCTGTAGAAGGCAGCTTCCAACATTCCTAAAAATGCACAAGTGAGATACAGGAGAGGAAAGCTAATCTGACTTTTCAAGAGACTTTTGCTCTTCAATCTGTGGAAAGAAAGTTGGTGAGGAAATGCTAGGCTTTTCCCACAAGGGGACCAGGAAGCCGCTTTGCCTCCCATGCAACCTACAAGTATTGTTCATAGTGACAGCAGAAAGCTAAAGTGATGGGGCTCTAAAATGAAGATCCACTCCTTATCCTTGTGGATCCTCCTCAAAGCACAAAAGGAAATGGCTCCCCAATGCTGCTCTGGTGAAAAGGCATCTTAAGGCCCTGTATGTGAGAAGAAGGTGGTCCTGGATTCTGTCACCCAGAATGACGGAATGTGGGGGTGTCTGATAGCAGCAGGGAGGCTGGCCCCACAGCCCAGATGGGCTCTTGACAACAGAACCCCTGAATCCACTCTCACATCCACCAGAAACAGCTGGGAACTTTACAGCTGGGACAGAGCAGTTGTATAAATCCATTGCCAGTGGCCTCCTTCCTATCAAGAGACAAAAAGAAAAGCATCCATGGATATGCTAAAAGCCTGCCCCACTCCAGATCGGTGCCCAGATGCTCCCAAATCAAACAGAAGTTGCCACAAGAATGCCTCACCAGAGCGGGACCCACATGAAGAAGGCGAAGGACACAGAAGAGCCTAGTAGAGCCCTTTATGAATTTGCACCCTCAAGTTGCTAGTCCTCAATTATCTAGAGGAAAAGCTTGAAGATGCATTTTGGTACATCCACAGAGGAACTAGCCAGCAATAAGAAACAGCTAGGTTAAAGCTACAGAATCAAATTTAAGCTAAACAGTAAGCACATAAGACAATAAAGGTAAAAAAATGTAAAGGTACGTAAATGACCCCTGGATGGTTAAGTCCAGTCAAAGGCGACTATGGGGTGTGGCGCTCATATTGCTTCAGGCCACAGACAGCTTTCCGGGTCATGTGGCCAGCATGACTAAACCACTTCTGGTGCAATGGAACACCGTGATGGAAGCCAGAGCGCACGGAAACGATGTTGACCTTCCTGCCACAGCAGTACCTATTTATCTACTTGCACTGGCATGGTTTCAAACTGCTAGGCTGGCAGAACCTGAGACAGAGCAACAGGAGCTCACCTTGTCGTGGGGATTCGAACTGCCGACCTTCTGATTGGCAAGCCCAAGAGGCTCAGTGGTTTAGACCACAGTTCTACCCGCATCCCTATAAGACATTAAGAACCCTACTGGCCCATCTAGTTCAGCATTCTCTTCTCACGGTGGTCAACCAGATGCCCAATATGGGAAGTCCTCAAGCAAGATCTGAGCACAACAGCAACCCTCGCCAATGCAGACATGTACGTGTGTGTGTGTGTGTGTGTGTGTGTGTGTGTGTGTGTGTGTAATGGAAAATCAATGTAAGCTGCTCAGCTGCCATGCTGCATCCTCAGTGAGATGTGGATGGGTACCAAGAGACTGCCTTCTTGCAATTGTCTCTGGCTTGGAGCACAGCTATAGGATCCTTCCTGCCAATGGCTCTCTGGAATGTCTTAGGACAACACACCAGAGTCACAGAGCCTGTATACACCCAGCAACACCCCTTGTCCCTTCCTTGAATCATCCTTAAGCATACTTAAGAAAGTCCTTCACACAGCACTTAATTTCAACTGTGCCATTGACTCTCACAGGAAGCAGTGATTTTTAACAGACCTTGCAGCTGCTAGGGTGAACTGGATTGAAAAGATCACTTGCAGTTTCTGTAGTTCAAAGGCTTTATTTATGCAGGAACTATTTGCAGGATGAGTGGAGATGAAAGAGAGAAAACAGACATATTGTCTGGAGAGAACAAAAAAAAGGCTCAACTTTTAGGGGTGGAGTTAACTTACACAGAGGCTTGCAAACAAGTACTGGCTATATTTCAGACACCACCTCAGGTGGTGGAAGTGTAAGAGGCAGCACTCCGCCTACCCCACAGCTTTCGCCACTGAGAGGGAAGCATTCCACTTTCCTCCAACATTGATAGCCACCAACTTGGATGACTTTAAAATAGAATTGGACAAATTCACGGAGAAGAAGACTATCAATGGCTATTAACCACAATGGCTAGGCTCTGCCTCCATGGTTCATAGCTGCCAAGTTTTCCCTTTTCTCGCGAGGAAACCTATTCAGCATAAGGGAATTTCCCTTAAAAAAAGGGAGAACTTGGCAGCTATGTCATGGTTGATGGCTGCAATGCTTCTGAAAGCATTGGAAGCCACCCAGAGTGGCTGGGGAAACCCAGGGGGTATAACAACAACAACAACAACAACAACAACAACAACAACAACAACAACAACAGTTGCTGGAATCCACAGGAGGGGAGAGTGTTCTTGTACTGGGCCCTGCTTGCAGGTTTCCCTATGGATCATCTGGATGACTACCCAGAATGCTGGGATAGATGAGTCCCCTTTGGCCTGATCCAGCTTCAGGACTCTTACACTTATGCTCCAGCTTTCATGTGACTTAAAAGCCATTTCTAGAAATATACTGGGATACAGCGCAAGTTTAGCACTCATTTCCAGGTTATTTGTAAATGATTATAATGCTGAAATTAAAACAGAATAAACTGCTGTGTGAAGGCCACCTCCATTTCAGTCCTCTACCTAGCAGTTTGAAAGCATGTCAAAGTGCAAGTAGATAAATAGGTACCGCTACAGTGGGAAGGTAAGCGGCGTTTCCGTGTGCTGCTCTGGTTCGCCAGAAGCGGCTTTGTCATGCTGGCCACATGACCTGCAAGCTGTACGCCGGCTCCCTTGGCCAATAATGCGAGATGAGCGCCACAACCCCAGAGTCAGTCACGACTGGACCTAATGGTCAGGGGTTCCTTTACCTTTACTTTTACATTTCTGCAGCAAATAATAATTTGCTATTATTATTTTTATCTTTATTTTAAATCTTTAAGAGAATTCGTTAGCATTTTAGTCCAAATTTCTCCTAATGAACACGTTTTTGTAAGCTATTTTTTATGAACATACATATTTTTGGAAACTATTTCTCCATATTTAGTATATTCCTGTATATCATTTTCATTATTCATTTTTCATGGACAGTTTCCCCTAATATATGCATTTATGTACACAGTACTGAGCTGGCAAACTGCATTGCAAAATTTGGAGAATTAGTTTTGGGCAGTGCACATTAACTTGGTTTGCCTTTAAACATCAACTGAATTGAATTTCTCCCCCTCATCATTGTTATACCTACAAGCTCACTTACCCCCTATATGCCAATCATATACACTTCCTTTGATGGAACTGGCATTGCTACAGGTGACATACAATATCCATTATGCATCTTTTATTGTATTTTTAATATTCTGTTGGGAGCCGCCCAAGAGATGGGCAGGGTATAAATTATTATTTTAGCGTGGTAGCGTTCACTTTGGAACTCCCTGCCTATTTCGACAGGCAGGAGGCACCTTTGCTGTACTCAGTGCCTGCTAAAAACATCCTCCTTTTACGCTATTCAGGTGTTTCAAAGGTGATGCGCATTTTAACGTTTAACGTTATTTTAACTTTTTTGAAGTCTTCTTATTGATCATTTTCTTACTGATCATTTTATTGTTATATCTTTGTTTTTGTAAAATGCTTTGAGGCTTGTGTTTCTTTTTACAATCCAGCAGTGTTTACATAAATAAATTATTCTTAGTAGTACGGTAGTAGCAGCAGCAGCAACAGTATTACCCCAGACTTATTCTTGTTCCACTCCCCCAAACACACACACCTGAAGGAGGAGGAGGAGGTGTTGAGTGTGATTTGGATCTTCCCCCAAAAGCAAATTCCACAGGGTGTGTGTGTGTTCCCCCACACCACATTTTCCTCTTCTTTTTGCCAGGACAACTGCAGCAGAAGCTTTTTCCACGCGAGCCCTGCAGGAGGGGGAGGAGGCGTTTTCCCCCACAGTCCTTTGGGGGCCTTTGCTGCAAGAGACTGTCTGGGATTTCTCAGGAATGGAGCAGACGGAGGAAGTTCAGGCGGGGAGGCCTCCAGTGGGCCGTATCAGGAGCAGCCCTCTGAGGAAGCCCTTTTAAGGTGGGGGCGAAGCTCTCTGGAGAAGCGGGGAGGGGAGCGGGGCAGGAAAGGGAGGTGTGGGAGCCAGGAAGGCTGCAAACGCCAGCCAGGCAGGGAGATGCAAAGGAACTCTGGCCCTCTGACATGTGGGGTGGGGTGGCTGAGCTCCAGCCCAGGGATCTGATCTGACACGCTGGGAGTGGATTAATGCAGGGAGTGGAGAAAGTGGACAGAGAAAAGCTATCGCCTTCTGTCTCCTAACACCGGGACTCTGTGGGAAGTCCAATGAATGCTGGAAGGTTCAGGAGAGATAAAAGAAAGGACTTGTTCATATAGCATAGTTAAACTGTGGAACTCCCTCCCACAGGAGGCAGTAGTGGCCACCGACCTGGAAGGCTTTCAGATAGGATCGGGCAAATTTATGGAAGAGGATGTGGCTTTCCGTGGCTACTAGCCAAGATGGCTGTGCTGTGCCTCCACAATTAAGAGGTGGTAATGTTTCTGAATTCCAGTTGCTGGAAGCTGCTGGTTGGCCACTGTGAGAACAAGACGGTGGACTAGATGGGCCATTGCCCTGATCCAGCTTTGGCTCCCCATTGAGTGGTCTATATGAGAGCAGAACAGCGACACCCAGCAGCAGTCTACCAGATGACGGAGAAAGCAACAACTAGTGGGCCCTCCTTGTGGGCTTCCTTCTGAACAGGGCCTGACCATCCTGTTTCGCCACCTGAGGCAAAACGGGAAGGTGCCACATCAGACACACACACACACACACCCATCCCAAGCCTCACTTACGGGGAGATCTTGTTAATCTTGTAGAACTTCCACAAGGTCTTGTGGAGATCTGCAGTATCCTACAAAAGTTCCATGAGATCTCACAGGAAGCTTCCACTGCCACCATCACCACTGTGTGACCCTGGCATGGGCAGGTGGGGATGCTGACCTACAGGATTCCGCCACCCGAGGCAGCTGCATCATGTCTGTGGGGCATTGGGTGGCCACTGTGAGAAGAGGATGCTGAAACAGATGGGCCACTGGTCTGATCCAGCAGCCTTTATGTTCATGATATAACATGACTATGACGACTAAACAACAACAATACACATTTCTGCAAGATACATAATGCATCTTCATATGTTGCTATGTACCAATATATACATATTTTATGCACACTTTGTATGCATTTTTGCACACATGACTTGGCTGAAGAACCGCACTGCAAAATTCCAAGAGTTTGGTCAGTTTGCCTTTAAATGCAATCTGAATTCCCTCCCACCCACCCCTTGTGCTTCCAACAGAGGACAGCCCTTTTTAAAAGCACCTTAAGTCAGTCTCCTGGGCCACTCCCCTATAAATTTCATCCTGCTGCTCGCACTTCCTCTTTCTCCAGGCCAGATCCAGCTATCTTCGGAGGGGCAGACCCCTCTGAGGAGGGAGGTGTTGATTCAGCTGCTCCATTTGTATCTCAAAAGCCCTGCTGCATTCTCCCCCCTCCCCACTCCAACCCAAAGGTGCCTGGGAAAGGAAACGATTGTTCGGAGCAGATCTTGATGGCTCCAGCCAGCCCCCTCTTCCGGAAGAGACTGGGGCTAGTGACTTGGCTGATGCATCTCTTTGAAATCAGGGAGAGGCCTTGAAAGGGTGGCATTTCCACAGATAGAAAGGAGAACCAGCCATGATTAAGTTCCAAAACAAAAATAGGGAAGAAGCAAGCCAATGTGGCGTGGTGGTTAGAGTCTCAGACTAGCACCTGGGAGAGACCAGGGTTCGGATCTGCACGCAACCATGAAGCTCACTGGGTGTGACCTTGGGGGCCAGTGACTGCTTCTCAGCCTAACCCACCTCGCAGGGTGTTGTAGGGTTAAAATGGGGTGGGGAGAATCATGTATGCTACTCAGTGAGTTTCATGGCCGAGTGGAAATTTGAAGCAGATTCTCTCAGGTCCTAGTCCAGCACTCAAAGCACTACGCCACATGATAATCACGATAATAAATTAATAGAAAACTGTTGAGGAAATGTGAAGAACTGGATATGAGTTCGGCAAGGGAACTGAAACTGACTGATCCTTCCATCTGTTTTCCCCTCTGGTCCCAAGGATTGATGGCCACTCCCTCCTGTTCCTTGATAGCCCTCTGACCTCCTGTCGTTGGCCTCCTATACCTCCTCATTCATGCCTTATTTATTTGCTCAAGCGGCTCCTGTGTGCTGCTCCCACCTCAAAGCCTCCACAATCTCCCCCCCCCCCAACTGTTTACACAGCAGAGGAGGGTAAACAGAGATTTGGAGGAAAGCCTTTGAACAGCCTCCCACATTAATTGGAGAGAGATGAGCCCCAGCCTTGCTCCCCGGCCTGTCCCAGATGTCTCCATCCTCCCAGCCTATTATGGGCATCCTGAAGCAATCTGGGACCCTCTCCATCCCCCCTGGTATTCCTCAGCCACAGCTGAGTTTCTGGTGTGCAAAGGCAGGAATGTTTTCTGCCATCTGGAGGAGAAAGCATATGTCCTGCCCTCCTTTCTCATCCCCTAGCGAGGGGTTTTTGTGGGGTTGGAGGCCAAGCCACAGTTGTGTAGGGGCAGATTCAGAAGTGCAGGTCCCTGCATGGTAGTCACAGTCCCACCCACTCACAGATACACGCCCTTCTAAGATAAGATAAGCTAAGCTAAACTAAGCTAAGATAGATGATGTATAGATAGATAAACATTGCAACAAGCAGTGCAGATCTGCATGTGTAATCCTTTCATCTATTCTATACCTACTATTTCTGGGCATGGGCATGAGCAAACGATTTGGAGTGCTCCAATATCTTCGTCTGGAAAGGCTCAAGTTGCATTTTCCTTTAAGTTCTAGTGCACGTAACAGAACTTGCACCCCATTCTCTTGAAACAGAAGCACCTTGTCTTTTCAGTGTTCCTAATTGCTGAGTGTTGGAGCAGACAGAATAACTCCTCCTCAGGGTTTTTCCTGTGTACCTTCTCCAGAGGGACACTGGGAGCCCATCCAATCCGTACAAAAGGTGTGGAGGCTTATTCCCAATGACTACTAGCTCCCCTATCATGCTGGTTGGACAGCTCTAGGGAGCTAGAGAGAGTGACCCTGCTGTAGAAAAATAGTACCGGTAATTGGTCTTTGAACCCCGGTGAGTGTCATGTTGGCAAAACCCTGTAATACATGGGCAGAACATCAGAAACCATGTGATCAGCCCAAGCACCTGAGTAAAGGGACTGGTCCTGAAGCATTATAGAATCATAGAACTGCTGAGTTGGAATGGACCCAAATGTCATTTAGCCCAACCCCCTGCAAGGCAGGAATCACAGCGACACCATACAGGGGGCTGATATTGTGGGGCAGTAAGAGGATAGAGACAACTCAATGGCCAGGGGGCTCAGGCGGAAAGCCCTGGGAGGAAGGGTTGCAGCCCCCGACCCCAGCTACAGAGTCTGCTGCTTGAAGTGGCTGCCCTATTCATGGGTGTAGCCAGGCCTTTTGTTGGGGGGGGGGGCTGAATCTCAGTTAGCTATATATTTTTATTGAATTAGGGGAGACAGCTGACCCCTGACTCCCCCCCCCGGGCTATGCCCATGGCCCCATTATTCATTCTCTCTCTCTCTCTCTCTCTCTCTCTCTTTTATCAAATTTTCTCTCTTTTTTGTAAATAAATTTTTAGTAATTTTTAAATTACATTTTCACAAATAAAAACAGTAATTAATTCACATTTCTACCAAATCTAAATTTATAGAAGTACCTTTTCACAAACCTTCTCTTTGAGAGTCTTTAAATCTCTAGACTTCCCTCTGGTTCTTTATATTAACCAAATTCTTCTGCATTTCCATACTTATACTTTTCCAATTATTATTTCCCTTAATTTTATCTAATTTTCTACTAGTTGCAAGCATTTACTTAAAATCCTGCCAATGTATCAACTTGTTTACAGTATTTTTGCACATAAACAATAAGCGATTCCCACTCTTTTTTAAACCTCTCATTGTCATAGTCCCTGAGCTTTGCTGTTAATTTTGCCATTTCTGCATAGTCCATTAGCTTGATTTGCCATTCTTCTTTCATTGGTATCTTTTCTTCTTTCCATCTCTGGGCTACTGTTGTAACATACATAAGTATTTTCTTCTGTTCTTTAGGAAGTTCAGTTCCTGTCAATCCTAGTAAGAAAGCTTCTGGTTTTTTAACAAAAGTTATTTTAAACATTTTCTTCAACTCATTATAGATCATTTCCCATAAGTTTTTAATAACCTTACATTCCCACCACATATGGTAGAATGTACTCTCCTTTTCTCTGCATTTCCAACACTTATTGGAACTCGTTCTATACATTTTAGCAAGTTTTACTGGAGTTATGTACCATCGGTACATCATTTTCATATAGTTCTTTTTAAGTGAGAAACATGCAGTAAATTTCAAGTCCATCTTCCAAAGGCTTTCCCAGTCACTCATTTATATATTATGTCCCACATCCTTTGCCCATTTTTTCAGTACACACTTAACCTCTTCCTCTTTGGTTTCCCATTCCAACAGCAAATTATACATTTTCAACAGTAATTTTTTTATTATCTTCTACAATTTCTCTTTGAAATCTTGATGTTGTATAGCTAAAACCTTTCTTTTTATCATTTTTTTTCATTTATTTGAAAATATTGTAACCAATCTGTTACCTTCTCTCTAATTTCCTCAGATTCTTTTAACTTTAATTGGTTAACAGCTCTGTATATGTTGGCTATTTAGTCCTCATATTTACTCTTTTTTTAATATATTGCTTCTGCTGGGGATATCTACCATGGTGTGTTTTATTCTATTAAATCTTTATATCTCTCCCATAAGACAGGAGTGCCTGGCGTGCTATGGTCCATGGGGTCACGAAGAGTCGGACACAACTAAACGACTAAACAACAACAATCTCTCCCATACCTTAAAAATTGCATTTCTTATTTTATGGTTATGAAATCTTTTGTGGATTTTTGCCTTCTGATAACATAAATATGCATGCCAACCATGCTCTTCCAAGTCTAACAGTTCTATATTCTTTAATTTAATCCAATCCCGAATCCAGCAAATGCAGGCTGCCTCAAAGTATACAGTAATTTTAAATCTGGTAAAGAGAAACCTCCTCTATCTTTAATGTCAGTTAGAAGTTTATATTTTATTCTCATTTTCTTCCCTTTCCAGATAAATCTTGTAATATCATTTTGCCATTCTTTGAAGCAGCTCACATTGCTCATCACTAGGATTGACTGAAACAAAAATAACATTTTTGGCAATACGTTCATTTTAATCACTGAAATTCTTCCTAAAATTTTCAATTTTACACTTTCAAATATCCAATGACTTCCCTTCTTGTCTTTCATTTTACATATACATCCCTGCATATTTTACTGTAACCTTTCAAATCTTTGCCCAATGTGTCATTGAAGCTTTAACAAGCTCATCTTTTGTTTCCAATTCTAATAGAAAATTATACATTTTAGACAAAAGTTTATCCTTATTTTGTAAAAGTTCTTTTTCAAATTGTGAGCTTTGGTCCAGAAATCCATTCTTTCTATCTAATTTAAACATATTGTATAACTGGTGATATTGTAACCAATCCATAACATGGCTCCTTAAGTTTTCCATTGATTTCAGTTTGGGTTCCTCCACTGTAAAATCCAGCAGTTCCCTGTAAGACACCCATTGTCTCTCCATATTAACTCTCTTAATCATAATTGCTTCAATGGGAGATAGCCTTAGCTGCCAAGTATCCCGTTTTTCGTGGGAAACCCCCAGATTTTAATCCGTTTCCCGCTGTTCTCCTGAATGGAGAAAAATCCCTGAAATCCCCCGGATTTCCTACCTGCCAGGGAGCCTCCATTTTGGGTGCCACTCTTCCCATCTGTGGGCACCGGAAATCAGTCACCAAGATGGCCGCCGGGCATGCGTAGAAGTGACTTCTGGTGCCGCTCTGCCCAATTTCCGGTGCCCACACATGGGAAGAGCGGCCCCGGAAGTTGCTTCTATATAACTTTCGGTGCCGCACTGCTGCTGATCCTGCATTTTTCAGCGGGAGACTTGGCAGGTATGGAGATAGCCATAAAGGTGTTTTTCTTTTCAGCAGATTCTTATATTTCTCCCAGACTCTATGCAGATTCTTCCTAAGGATGTGGTTCATAAAACTCTTGTAGATTTTAGCCTTCCCATACCAGAGACATACATACCAGCCAAATGTTAAGTCATGAGCCTCTAAATCTAAGATGTCAGCAATTGTCCAATACAATCCATTCTTTTAACCAACACAAACAAGTTGTCTCATAATACACATGCAAATCTGGCAGAGCAAAGTCCCCTCTTTCTTTAGTATCTATCATAATTTTATGTTTAATTCTTAACTTTTCTCCATGCCAGATAAATTTAAAGATATCTTTTTTCCATTCTTTGAAGAAGCTTTAATTGTTTACAATTGGGATTGTTTAGAATAAAAACAGCATCCTAGGCAATATATTCATTTTAATGGCTGAAATTTTGCCTAACAGGGAGAGTTGCATTCTCCCCATATCTCCAACTCTTTCTTAACTTCCGTCTACAATTTAATATAATTATTTTCAAATAGTCAGCCAAATTCCCAGGTACCTAACTTTTTGACCTATTTTTAAACCAGACGTCCTTTCTTTAAAAAAATTGACTCCTTATCCCCATGGTCCCATTCTTCCTACTGAGAAGGCTGTTCTTCTTTGCTGTTTCTACTCCAGGAAGGACAAAACGGGGTTATAGCAGCTGTTTCGACAGGCAATGGCTGGGTAAAAATAAACCCGTTGTAACTTCAAAGGGACATTTATGAGCAAATAAAAAAAAAGCAAAGCATGTAAACAGTGATAAATTGAGATTGCAAGCAGTCCAGAGCACACTTGTTGGCTCATTAATTACCTCCTTCCATAACAAAGGAAGCCCAATGGTGATATTGATGATGTCACCTTTGTTATTGTTCCAAGGAGGAGTTTGATTCTTCAGAGGAGAATTTCTTGTGCCTTTTTGTTTTTGTTTTTTAGCCTCCAGCCATCCTCAAATCAAAACATTGCACCATGTTAAAACTTGTTGGATTGTCTCTGATGGTTTCATTTGAATGCAAAATGTGGAATGCGACTAAATCCCAGGCTTCAGCATACAAAGAGTCTTGAGCCAAAATTTATTTGAAGACCAAGGCTGCTTTGCTAGCGTAGTTTGAAGGTGTCTAGCTTGACTCCAAAGTTGCAAAAAAGAAAGCAAGTATGGGATATCATGGTTAAACATCCAAAACAAACAAAATAAAACTAGCCGAGCCCAGCTTTGACAAATTCAGTTCAGTATTGCAACAGAGGCATAGACAGGATGGTTGATGATGGCAACATACAGTATAGAGAAAGCAGAGCTTCAGTCTGTCATTGAGTCAAAAGTCGCTCAAGGCCAGCAGTTTACGGCACCAGGCCAAATCTTCCTGGCCCCTTGAGCTGCCTGACTCTGCTGATCTGACAGTTGCAGTACTTCCCCCTGGCCACCTGCAGTGATGGCACTGCGGAACAGATCCTCCCTCTGGCTGCAAGTAGCCAGACTGGAGCAGAGTGCTTTTTTATTTAACAACATTTATATGCCCTTTGGGGACACAGGTGGCGCTGTGGGTTAAACCACAGAGCCTAGGGCTTGCCGATTAGAAGGTCAGCGGTTCGAGTCCCTGCGATGGGGTGAGCTGCCGTTGCTTGGTCCCAGCTCCTGCCAACC
The DNA here is from genome assembly GCF_963506605.1 of Zootoca vivipara. Lineage (NCBI taxonomy): Eukaryota > Metazoa > Chordata > Lepidosauria > Squamata > Lacertidae > Zootoca > Zootoca vivipara. Next base: position 17,290,734 of record NC_083294.1, read on the forward strand.
TAGCAGTTCAAAAGCACGTCAAAGTGCAAGTAGATAAATAGGTACCACTCCAAGCGGGAAGGTAAACGGCGTTTCCATGCGCTGCTCTGGTTTCACCAGAAGCGGCATTGTCATGCTGGCCACATGACCTGGAAGCTGTACGCCGGCTCCCTCGGCCAATAATGCGAGATGAGCGCCGCAACCCCAGAGTCGGTCATGACGACCTAATGGTCAGGGGTCCCTTTACCTTTACCTTTATATGCCATTTGATGCTTTAAAAAAAACCCACCTCTTAAGCAGTGTACAAAACTATTTTTATTATTTTTATTTATTTATTAAATTTGTATACCACCCTATACCTGTAGATCTCAGGGCAGTTCACAACATAAAATCACAATATAAAAAAACAGAAAATACATTATAAAAACAAAAACAAGGACAACCCAGTTATCCCTGCTTCCACAACACATTTTAAAAGGACATCGGATATCAATCAGACCAAGGCCTGGTTAAAGAGGAACATTTTTCGCCTAAAGGTGTACAATGAAGGCACCAGCTGAACCTCGCTAGGGAAAGCATTCCACAAACGGGGAGCCACTGCAGAAAAGGCCCCGTTCTTGTGTTTCCACCCTCAAGAGTTCTCATGGAGGAGGCACACAAAGAAGGCCCTCAAAGATGTTCTCAGGGTCCAGGTAGGTTCGTATGGAGAAAGGTGGTCCTTGAGGTATTGCAGTTCTGAGCCCTTTAAGGCTATAAAATAAAGCATTAGCATTTTGGAGGGGAACCTATTAAAAAGAGATTTTTGAATCAAAATCAACTGTAGCTAACAAGAGATAAAAACATATGTAACTTCTACGTGTGTCTGGATACGCTTGCCTAAACAGAATTTTTTTAAGCAAGCACCAAAAAGAGTGCAGCAAAGGTGGCCACCTGATGTCAACAGGGAGTTCCAGCATGTATGGATAGCTCAATTGGTTAGAGTATGGTGCTGATAACCCCAAGGTTGCAGGTTCAATCCCCTTAAGGGACAGCTGCATATTTCTGTATTGCAGGGGGCTGGACTAGATGATCCTCAGGATCCCTTCCAACTCTGTGATTCTATGATTCTATGTAGCTGCTGCCATGCTAAAATACTGATTCCTTACAAGTGTGGAATGAGTACTGTGTGGCACCTGTAATGCTGCCTTATGTGAATATGGACCTCAGACTAAAGAAAGCTTAGCTACCCCTGATATAAAGCCACCCTCAAAAGCTGGATGGCAGAATTTACAAAACGCCATTAGCTGGAGGTGCATCACGTGTGGATTATATTATTTTTGGGAGTGTGCTTGCAAGAGATCCCTCATTTGTTTGAAGCAAATAACTTTAGATTTAGCTTGCAAGTTTTGGACTCTCTCACGCACATCTCCAGTGCCTCCCCTCCCAATATTGAACCCAAGGAGGAGACCAACTGCTCTGCCAATCCCCTTATCCGTCCCCTATGACAATATCCAGACTTCCTCCTCCTCTGGGATATCAGCCTGATGCCATGGCACCTCCTTCCTATATAGTGGGAGGAACACATAGCAGGAGGAACACAAAGGACACCTATCACAGGGGGCCCAAAGGGCCCTGATATGCTGCCTCTGTCAGAGGGAGGCTCAGGCCTAGGGACAGCTCCAGCGCTATGAGAAGGGGGAGAAAGGAAGAAAATACCACTCTGAAATAATAAGGTTTGGGTTGTAGCCCCTTAATTTCAATAGATATACTCTTGAGTGCAGCTTAGTTGGATGCAACTGCTTGATATTATTGTTACACTTTATATGCAGAAGGTCCAGATTCAGTTTCCAGCATCTCCAGGTAGATGGAAACTTGGAGAGTCAACAGGATAATACTGTGTTAGAGGAACCAATGGTCTGACTTTGTAGAAGCCAGCTTCCTATGCTCCTATTCAATTCCACCCTTGGTTCAGAACGATGACTAGAACCTCACTTCATGTGTAAGGGAAGGGCCATAGCTCCTTAGTAGAGTCCCAGATATTCATGCAGAAGCCCCCGGGTTCAGTTGCCGGTGGAATCTCCAGGTAGGGCTGGGAACGTTTCCCAGTCTGAAAATCCTGGAGGAGCTGCTGCTGCCAGTCAGCATAGACAGTACTGAGCTGGATGGATCAGTTGTCTGGCCATTGGTTCATCTTGCTCAGGGCTGTCGACTCTAACTGGCAGCAATGGCTCCCCTGGGTTCCAGGGCAGGGGACATTTCCCCCGACCTACATAGAGATGCTGCTAGGGATTGAACCTGGGACCTTCTGTATGCAAAGCAGGTGTTCCACCTCTGAGCTACAGCCCTCGGTGGGGTTGTTTGTGGGTCTTGTGGAAGCCACAAGGAACCAACCAGCAGGCTGGATAAGGCCTGTGGGGCCACAGAAAGGCCACCCCTGTTCCAGCGATACAAGCTCAAGGGTTGCCCCATAGGTTAAAAACTTCTCAGGTAGAAAATCCCTGAGTTGATGAGGAACGTCCTTGTTCTGGTGGAACAACTCTGTGTTGACTATAGAAAAGCCCGGCTGGCTTATAGCCCCAGGTGTAGAAGTCCTTGACACTCCGCTCCAGTGATTTATTTCTTTATCTTTCCACCCTCAAATGAAAGCTGCCTTGGAGTTCTGGAAACACCCTTCTCATTAGAGGACTGGCGCTTGGGGCCACCATTACCAGAATCCAGGCAGCCAAGTAGCTCACAACCTCAGAAGGCTTCCTCTCCGACTCAAAGCCACCGCCTTTCTCCTGGCCCGTAGGCCATACCTACGCATGTTGAGACTGTCCGCTGGACCTGGCAGGTGTTCCTGCATCCACCTGTTTATTGCTTTCTCCCTCCAAGAACACAGTGCCTCAAGCCATGGACTTGGAAACGCTCCGGTGGGAACGTTCCTCTGTCTCCGGTTCCACGTCGCTCCCGGGATGAGTCTGGGCAGATCCCGCCCAGCTGAGAGAATATTTGCCCTCAAGAGGCCTTGTGGGGATTCAAATCATGGTGGCTCAGGCAAGGGCAGGGATGGAGGAAGTGCCAGCTCAGGCTGCCACCTGCCCATCGCCCCTCCCCCTGGCACCCGTCCAGGCTTCGCACAGGCCCTTTCGAGGCAACAGCAAGAGAGAAAAGGGTCTCCCTCGGCAATAAGATTCCCTGGAAGGGTGGGGAGAGAGGCTGGGTGCTGCAGCAGAGCCTGGGAAAGCCAGCTCCCAACCCAGCACCCTTGTGGGTGGCCTGCTGTGCACCCTCCCACCTGTCAAAATGCACCCAGGGTTGTTGGTAAGGATCCGAACACAGAAGCTGTGGAGAAGCAGCCACATCACGCTGAGTCAGAGAAAGGAGCCACTCAGGCCAGTGGGAAGACAGGAAGCTGCCTTGTACAGAATCAGACCCTTGGTTCATCTTGCTTGGTATGGCACGCACAGACTGGCAACAGCAGCTCTGTAGCATTTCAGATGTTTCGGTCATGTGCGGCTTCAGTTGCAGATCATAGGTCCATTTAGCTCAGTATTGCATACACTGACTGGCAGCAGCTCTCCGATGAGCTAAAACCAAACACGGACCCAGACTGTTGGTCCAACTAGTTCAGTGTTGCCCACACTGACTGACAGTGGCTGGCAGGGTTTCAGGCAGGAGAAATTCCCAGCCCTACCTGGATATGCCAGCAGGGATGGAACCTGGGACCTGCTGCATGCAAAACAGATGCTGTACCACAGAGCTGTGGTACATCTTCCTCCAAACTAAAATAAAGATTTGAGTCCTCAAGGTTCTAAAGAAAGGGATGGTTTAAATAAGCACCTGTCGTATACTCAGACCAATAGTCTATCTAGCTCAGTGTTGTCTACACTGACTGGAAGCAGAAGCTCTCCAGGGTTTCAGGGAGCGAGTTTTCCTGGCCCTACCTGGAGATGCTGTTGAGGGTTGAACCAAAGAGCTCCTGCATGCAAGGTTGAATGCCACCTCATTGTTTTGACTGTGCAGTGCGTGTGTGTGTTTTTAATAAAGGGTGGGCGTTGTTATTTTAACAATGGTGGTGAACAGCCTCTAAGTTGGAGGCGGGATGGAAACATTTTAAACAAGCAAATAAATAAATAAACCAGCAACCCACGGCAGAAACAAGCCCCATTCATCCCTCGGCTGAGCCTTGGCAGACAGAGCTGGCGGGACAATGGCAGGCATTGTTTGAGCCACGTCGGTCTGCCATTGAGTTCCTCCATCGCCTTGCAGGAAGAAGGCACTCCAGCCAGCCCATTTTGGCTAAACTCATTAAATGCAACTCCAGGCAGTTATATTCTGGGAGGCTGGGAGAAAATTACACACACACACACACACACACACACCATAACTTCCCCCTGCAACTGAAGAGGACCTGGACCAGGGAGCAGAGAAAGGATAAAGGGGTCAAGTTATGATATCTGCAACAACTGTTTGGATCAGAATCAGATCACTGGCAGAATCTCTGTGTGTGTAAGTTTCCTCATCCTTTAAGAAGGCATTCACAAGTGAGAAGAGGTGCTGGATAGGATTGGGGACACCAGGCATGACAGCAGCACACGTTAAAGGGATCTAGGGATCTAGGGGTGTTAGTAGACCACAAGCTTGTCCTGAGTCAACAGGACACATCCCACTGGAGTTGTGTGTCCAGTTCTGGGCACCCCAGTTTCAGAAGCACATTGGTCCCAAGGAGGGCAACTGAGATGATGAAGGGTCTGGAAACCAAGCCTCATGAGGAATGGTTGAGAAAGTTGGGTATATTTAGCCTGGAAAAGAGGAGACTGAGAGGAGATGTGAGAGTCCCATGGAGCATGGGCCAAGCTTGTTTTCTCCTGCTCCAGAGGGTAGAATTCAAGATACAGTGGTACCTCTACTTACGAATTTAATGTGTTCCGAACGCACATTCGTAAGTCGAAAAAAATTGTAAGTCGAATCCCATAGGAATGCATTGGGAGAAAAATTCGTAAGTCGAAGCAAACCTATCTAAAAATTCGTAAGTAGAAAAAATCCTATCTAAACCGCATCCAAGATGGCGGACGGAGCTCCGTTCGCAAGTAGAAACATTCGTAAGTAGAGTTATTCGTAAGTAGAGGTACCACTGTACAAGAAAGGAGATTCCATCTGAACATCAAAAAGAACTTTCTGACAGTAAGAGGTGCTCAACAGTGGAACGGACTCCCTCGGAAGGTGGTAGACTCTCCTTCACTGGAGGTTTTAAAGCAGAGGTTGGTTGGGTGGCCATCTGGCATGGGTTTTCAAGTGGGCAGCCCCTTCCTACCTGTTTACTCAGAAGTCCAACCCTTGAAGGGTTGCCAGCATCATGTCTCTCTGTCCAGCAATATCTTTTCTCTTGGGCTCTGGAAAGGCCTGTTTTGGAGCAAGAAGTCTGTTCAGCAACATGGCCTCAGGGCCCACTTTCGGGGCACCTCCCTGAGGTTGACATTTGTAGAACACACCAAGGTGCCTAAAAACATCATTAGCCAGCAGGGCAGACTCCTCTCTTGTGACGGGAGCCTTGTAAAAGGAAAGGGTGCGGTTGTTGTGGAAGAAGGAGGATCACTCCTATCCATTTCTCCTCCTTTCTTTTGTGATGTCACCTTTGTTTCCATAGAGCTCTGCTGCCCCAGAGCTACATAGCTGCCAAGTTATCCCTTTTTTAAAGGGATTTTCCCTTATGCTGAATAGGCTTCCTCGCGAGAAAAGGGAAAACTTGGCAGCTATGCAGAGCTACCGAAATCTCTTTGCCAATGCTCTGCCTGCCACAGGTGGAGTCCGTAAAGATTCTGAATCCCAGTTGCTGCAAAATGCAGGAGGAAAGAGTGTTGCTCTTGTGACCGGGTCCTGCTTGTGGGCTTCCCATCAAGGGCATTCTGGTCACCCACCATGAGGAGGTTGGACTAAATGGGCCATTGGCCTGATCCAGCAAGGTCTCAGATGATGATCACAGGGTCCGCATGGGTCTTTATAGGTCAAAACCAGCACTTTGAATTGGGCTCGTAAACTCATTGGCAGCCAGTGCAGCCAGGCCAGGATTGATGTTATATACTTACCGTGTTTCTCCGAAAATAAGACACCGTCTTATATTTATTTTTCCTTAAAAAAAAAAAAACACAGTGGCTTATTTTCAGGGGATGTCTTATTTTTTATTATGCGTCCAGCCTTGCCTCTTCCTTGGCGCCCTCCAGAACTGCGCCTATCACTATGTCTTATTTTCGGGGTATGGCTTATATTGCGCAAATGCTTAGAAATCCTGCTATGGCTTATTTTATGGGTATGTCTTATTTTAGGAGAAACAGGGTAAACTGTCTTGCCCCAGTGAGCAACCTAGTTGCTGAATTCTGCACCAGCTGAAGTTTCCGAACCGTCTTCAGATGCAGCCCCACATATAATGTGCTGCAGTAATGTAACCTAGAGGTTACCAGAGGATAGACAACAGAAGCTAGGCTATCCCTAACCAGATAGAGGCGCAGCTGGGCATAGCAATAGCCAGTGTGGAGATGTTGCCCATGATCTGCTGTGCACCTGTCCTAAGCAGAGGAACTGTGCGAGGGCAAAAAAGTTGGCAAGCCCCCCCATCCATTGTTAGTTTCATTTATTAGTCTTGGCCGTCGTCCATAACAAAAAGTCAACATTGTAAAATATGTGGCGATACAAAAACAAAGCAAACCACACATTTCATGTTTCCAGTGACAGCTCAACAACTCCCGGAGTTGTCAGATTTGCAACTGACACAATGTCTGGCATTAAAAACTTTCGTGGGACAAAGCGAAAATTTGGCAAAAAAGAGAAGTTCCTGACTAAAAAAGAAGAAGAAGCTGCATGTTGGAAGATTCAGGACAGATAAAAGAAAGGACTTCGTCACACAGCACAGATTTAACCTATGGAACTCCCACCCACAGGAGGCAGAGATGGTCAACGCAACTTGGATGTCTTTAAAAGAGGATTAGACACATTCATGGAGGAGGGTCTTCTCCAGTGGTCTTCCTGTTTTTATCCACACGGGTTTTATGCCATGAGCTGCAGACTGTAAGGTCAAAAAGGGTACAGAAGACAAGAGAAAGTTGCAGCAGAGCTCTCTGTTAACTTTCTGAATTTAAGGCCTTATGCTCTTATGCATGCTCCATGATAAAAATAGATAAACAAAAATAAAATAAGGTCAGAGATAAGAAACCACATTTGATATGAATATATTTGTTTATGCTACAACACAGATAAGGAAAAATAATTCACGTTGAATCATCTTTTTATACTGCAATGCAGATCAAATCATCAAAAGGCATTAGTATTAGTAAAATAAAATTTAAAAAGGTAGAAAAACTTATTATTTACTTTTTAAACAAGCAGCTTTTTAGGCCGTTCTTGAGGAAAAATTCAAATCACAGCACAAAAATTAATTGTTCTTGGCAATGTTTGATTCAATACTTAGCCTGGCCAAATCCACAAGACGTCCTTTAGGCATTGTAGACCTTAAATAATTATTAATTAACTGAAGTTTGCTCCAGAAGCTACTGTTGCTGGAATTGTTAATAGTATTCTTAAGTTAGCACAGACATTTGGAAACAGATCACCAAGTCTGTACTCAGTTAACCAATTCAACAGATCTAATGTGCATTTACAAAATTTGCTTTATTTGCTGAGGGTGAATGTTGCATTTATTTTCCATAATCCCCATCATTAAGGTCAGCAGGATATTGCTCTGAGGAAGATAAAGCTTTTCTCTCCACATCACTTTTTAGGTGAGATATTTCCACAAGAAATCAGTTTTTTCCTGCCAACTGCTTAACACCACTGAAGCAGACAGCTATAACATTGTACACCAAAATGTAAAACATATACTTTCTGTATGAGCACTGTTCTGTTCAGCATTGTTCTTGTATTTTTGCTTGTGAGCCATTGTATTTTCCTGCCATATTTGTTCCATTATTGTAGGCTTGAGTTTTGCAGTCATTGAGAAGGAATAGCATGTTCTTTCAATGTGTCAGTTACCGGTAAACTGAGCAATTTCTTCCCCTTTTTCATTGCCACAGTCTGCAAAGCTGATAAATCGTTCTGGAATCTAATACAGCATTTGTTTTAAAAGTGCATATCTCAGAAGAAATGTTGTTTGTTCCATATGGGAAGAAATTACTGCAAAGTACTTTGCAGATTTCTTAGGGATGCGGGTGGCGCTGTAGGTTAAACCACAGAGCCTAGGCCTTGCCGATCAGAAGGTTGGCAGTTCAAATCCTGCTCCTGCCATCCTAGCAGTTCGAAAGCATGTCAAAGTGCAAGTAGGTAAATAGGTACCGCTCCGGCAGGAAGATAAACGGTGTTTCTTTGCGCTGCTCTGGTTCACCAGAAGCGGCTTAATCATGCTGGCCACATGACCTGGAAGCTGTACGCCGGCTCCCTCGGCCAGTAAAGCGAGATGAGCGCCACAACCCTAGAGTCGTCCGCAACTGGACCTAATGGTCAGGGGTCCCTTTACCCTTTACTTTGCAGATTACCTCTCGAGCAAAATATGTTGTTGTTTTTCACAAGATTTGAGCATTCTGTAATAAATTCATTTTGTGAGTCAGAGGTCAGATAATGAACTTGAAACCACTCAATCCTTTTCTGTGGACTCCTCTACACTTAGTACATGTTCCTGAAGTCCCACCTGGAGAGCAGTTCAATGAGTCCTAAAAAAATTCCATTGCTTGGATTACCAATTCGATGGGATGAACCAGAAAATACCGGTAATAGACCACGTTCTCCTAAGAAGAGTACAACATCAATGATGTGCTTTAAAAGCTTGTACCATTTTACAGCTTCAGCTTTTATTGACAATTCTAAGATGATGTCAACTCCTGTCCTGGATGTAATATACATTTCTATTTCCTTTTGAGATGGAAACTCAGTTATAGCTCCTCCAATGTCAAAGCCTGCATTACGATTAGCCCTCTCATCTTTCAAATTCACTTCCACATGCGTCTGTATGCCTGCTTACTTCTGTTTTCCATTTCCATTTTCTGCATCTTCCCCTCCATCAGAATACTTTGCATGATTACCCAAATAAACTGCTCCTTGTTTGGGGATGAGGTTTCCAACAGTTTCTTCTTGCTCCAATTCTATAGGTGAGTTCAATGAAAAGGTGGTGGTTGTTTTTAGAAGTTGCACTTAATCCAGTTTGTTGGGTTGAGTGTTTGTTGACCCCTTTTTCATTCTTCCTAACTTTTCTCTTCTGAGCACATGATTTGTGAGAATACATTTTGGAGAGATAATTTATAAATTAAATTTTTTATATCCGAAGAAAGGGGGGAAAGGGAATACGACAAAAAGCTATATACAGCCAATCCTCGTTTTGCATGGGGGTTACATTCTGTACCTCCATGCGTGTTGACATGTTGTAAGCAATATTATAAATATAAGTAAAAACTGCAGCACCCAGCTGTGCTTGCTTGATCAAAACAACAATGCAGCAGGAGCGCCTCTGAAATTTTCGCAGCTTGTTGCAAGTTGGTCAAAATAATTTGTGTTCAATTGTAAAAAGACTTTGCAATTCCTTGTTCATTCTATCTGAGCAACACTGTTTCTCGGGTTAACCAATAATTCCAAAGCAAAAACATCTTTTTCCAGAAAAAGGCCAAATAAAAATTCACAGAGATGAATAATGACCCAGTCTTCTATTCATAAAGGTAAAGGTAAAGGGACCCCTGACCATTAGGTCCAGTCGTGACCGACTCTGGGGTTGCGCGCTCATCTCGCATTATTGGCCGAGGGAGCCGGCGTATAGCTTCCAGGTCATGTGGCCAGCATGACAAAGCCGCTTCTGGCAAACCAGAGTAGCACATGGTACACGCCGTTTACCTTCCCGCTGTAGCGGTTCCTATTTATCTACTTGCATTTTGATGTGCTTTCGAACTGCTAGGTTGGCAGGAGCTGGGACCAAGCAACGGGAGCTCACCCCGTCACAGGGATTTGAACCGCCAACCTTCTGATCAGCAAGCCCTAGGCTCAGTGGTTTAACCACAGCGCCACCTGGGTCCCTCCTTCTATTCATACAGTAGTATTAATAAAGCAGAGCACTATGGGGGAAAATGACACAACCTTGATGGCAGAAAGCGAGGAGGAATTAAAGAACCTTTTAATGAGGGTGAAAGAGGAGAGCGCAAAATATGGTCTGAAGCTCAACATCAAAAAAACCAAGATCATGGCCATTGGTCCCATCACCTCCTGGCAAATAGAAGGGGAAGAAATGGAGGCAGTGAGAGATTTTACTTTCTTGGGCTCCTTGATCACTGCAGATGGTGACAGCAGTCACGAAATTAAAAGACGCCTGCTTCTTGGGAGAAAAGCAATGACAAACCTAGACAGCATCTTAAAAAGCAGAGACATCACCTTGCCGACAAAGGTCCGTATAGTTAAAGCTATGGTTTTCCCAGTAGTGATGTATGGAAGTGAGAGCTGGACCATAAAGAAGGCTGATCGCCGAAGAATTGATGCTTTTGAATTATGGTGCTGGAGGAGACTCTTGAGAGTCCCATGGATTGCAAGAAGATCAAACCTATCAATTCTTAAGGAAATCAGCCCTGAGTGCTCCCTGGAAGGACAGATCGTGAAGCTGAGGCTCCAATACTTTGGCCACCTCATGAGAAGAGAAGAATCCTTGGAAAAGACCCTGATGTTGGGAAAGATTGAGGGCACTAGGAGAAGGGGACGTCAGAGGACAAGGTGGTTGGACAGTGTTCTCGAAGCTACGAACATGAGTTTGACCAAACTACGGGAGGCAGTGCAAGACAGGAGTGCCTGGCGTGCTATGGTCCATGGGGTCACGAAGAGTCGGACACGAGTAAACGACTAAACAACAACATGGGGGAAAAATGGGTGGGGGCATTTTGATAGAGTTTATTGTCTTTTTGTCTTTTTGCTTTTATTACTTTTAATTACTTTTATTATACTTCTACAAATGTAATTTGAATCAATGCAAATACAAACTCTTTCCTGATTCTTAGGTGAGTTGTTTGGAAAAGATAATTTTACCCAAAAATGACCATGAGATGCTTCACCCTCCTCTGCTTCATGGGGGACATCAGTGCCAACACCCCCTGCCCTTCACCCGTCCAGCAGGCAGAGTGCATCTCCCACAGGAGAGACAAAGCAAGCCCGCCTTCTCAACTTGCCCACTCGCAGTATTGTTTGCTGGGACTTCAGCGCTGCCTCTCTGGATTGCCCAGGAGAAGTAGACGGGGAGGAGGGGGGAATTGGCAGATGAGGAAGCAAGCAGGGGGGAGGAGTGCCATGGCATTTTATGTAGGTTTACACAAAATGTAAATAATAGGCTTCATACAATATATGCAAATGCCTTCTGAGATCCCAGGACATTTCTGGGTCTCCCCTTTTGATTCCCAGACCCCCTTTTTGATTCCTGGCAGGGGCACTCCCTACACCCCTCTCTCCTGGGCCCTGGCAGGGTCAGAGTAGGAGATGCCCAGGCAGAGCTGAGACCCCAGTGCCTTTTAGAATGAGGCCCAGACAAAAGGAGACACCTGCCTGGCTTTTAGGTCCAAGCATCATCCCCTCAGCAGGGATCCTCATTTCTGCACTCTGCTAGGGACCTCAGTGCTTTCATCTTAAAAGTAGCCACTGGTGTCAAATGGAGTTCTCTGCTTCTCTCACTTAGGTGTCAAGGGCTGCTGGCTTCCTGGCATCCCAGGCCCAGCACAATCTGATAGGCTGGTACCCAGTGCTATTTCACACCCTTCCAAGCAGCAGAGGCGTTGAGGCCTGGCTGGGACTCTCTGGGAGGTGTGAAAGTTGCTCTGAGAGAGTCAGCCAAAAATCTTGGGTATTTTTGCCATAGCAGGGGGGGAGGCTTGATGGGGAGAGGCCGAGAGATTCCCAAACTGAGAATTAAGCTGCTGTCTGCATTTTTATTCATTTATTCTCTTACATCTATACCCTGCTTTGTTCCCTCACTGTATGGAACCATGCATGGTGCTTTCCCCTTAAAAAATAAAGTTAAGATTCCTGTCCTCATGGTTCTCAGTCCAGGGCTGGGGAAGCTAGCAAGACAAAAAGTCCCAGGTTCAGTCTTTGGTTTCAATGCAGGCCTGGGAATGTTCTCTGCCATAAAACTTGGAGTGCTGCTGCTGCCAGCCAGAGTTTACAATATAGAGCTTGGTGGACCAATGATCTGACTCTGTAACAGGGCAGCTTCCTCTGTATTGCCCATCACCTCTCCTCTGGAAGCAGGAAATCATAGAGGAAATCATTCTATCTTCCAGCTGTGAAATGAAACAAAAATGCATCAATTTTGTTTATTTCCTGGTTCAATTGTGATGTGGGAGGGAGGGAACTGGGCAGAGGCCAGAGGCTCCCTCTTTAACTCTTCCCATGCTCACACACACAGGTCCAGCAGCTTCCAGGAGTACAGTACTGTATAGGAAAAGCCCTTTGCATCCATGCTCAGGAACTAGGCTGACCTTCCCCCTCCCCCCTTCCTGATTTATGCTCAGGAGGGAAGCCTCCAGGGCCGTAAATAAAGGCCACTGCTGGCATGTGAAGTCTGGGAACCAGGAAGTCATTCCACAGCACCCGCCTCCCCCACCCTCAAGCGGCCTGGATTGGAAACGTTGGAGAGAGGAATTTGGGGTGGGGGTGGGGGAACGCCCACAGTTTTCAAACTGCCCAGAGCACAGGAGCTCAGGTCCAATACAGCTTCTCTCTGTAAGGCCTTTTCCTAGCTGCCCTGAGCTCTGAACCAGAAAATTAACTGGCTTTTCACAAAAAGCAGGTCATAGCATCGATTTATGTAAGGCACAGGGGCCTTTCCCTTTTGCAAGTGAAATCTGAGCAAACTTGAAAACAGCAACAACCAAGGGAAGTTTGATAGAAGTTTGGTGGGGCTGCATCACATTGCTTTGGCCCAGTAGTTTGGGGTTAGGCCACTGTAGGAACAGGATGCTGGTCTAGATGCCCCCCCCCCCGCCCCCACACTCTTCTTTATGTTCAGCCTCCACCAGTAATGCTTCTGAATACCAGTTGCTGGAACTTATGGAGGGGAGAGTTGCTGTCAGGCTCATATCCAAGTACCCTTTGGGGCACTTGGTGGGCACTTTGAGAACAGCACGCTGTTCTAGGTGGGCCCCCCTTGACTGATCCAGCTGCAGGGCTCTCTTCTTTCTGTTCTAGATGCAAATACAGGTTGAGAATACCAGAGACATGGCTGGGGGGAGAGTTCCCGTGGCTGTCTCAAGTGGTCTCCACAACCCCCTCCTTCCAACACAAGGAGAAGCACATAAAGTTGAATGCCATCAGCCAGTGGTGACACAGTGGTTAGTATTGGACTAGGAGCGGGGAGACCAGGGTTCAAATCCCCAAATAAGCCATGAAGCTCCCTGGGAGACCTTGCAGCCAGCTGCTGCCTCCCAGTGTAACCTACCTCGCAGGGTTATTTGGGGGCCTTTGAGCTCCTTGGAGAAAAAGGCAGGATAGAAATGCAATAAATAACAAGGACGACAACAATACTGGCAATTGTGCTGAGTTTGCAAGATTTCAGCAGTTTGCAGGATCCCTTGCTGCAGAATTTGTGGCATCTTTTCAGTGCCCTTTGGATTCTGCCAGTGTGGTGTCGCTCCTGTAAGACAAAAGCCGTGTTCACCATACCTCACGTTGACAGCTTGCTTGGGGGGGGGTGTCTTCAAGCCCTGTTGCGAAAACCAGGCCCCCAGGGACCATTTTTGGCAGCCTGGCTGGTTTCTAAAGCTCCCTGCAGGCCTTGGTTTTGCATGAAGTTCTCAATCCGGAACAGCCGGAATGCCTGCAAGAGAGAGATCCTTGTCTCTTCCAGAGGGACTTTATCTGATGGACCGGCTCCTTTCTTATGTGCCTGGAAGGAGGAGGGAGCCCCGCCTTGGCCCGATCTCACTGTTCCTCCTCTGCTGGCATCCAGAGGCCTCCTGGCCATTCGCTGAGCTGCTGCCCAACAGATAACACAGCTCAAAGCCCCTTTGTGGGGAAGGACAAAAGGGACTCTTTCTACAACTCTCTCTCTCTCCTGCATTTCCCCCCTCTGGCTGAGCTTGAAATGCTACTTATGAGGCATCAAAGGGCCCCTGCGCAAAATGGTGGAATCCCAGGAACAAGGATGATGATCTTAATACTATTATGTATATAGTACAATTAACTGACTTACCCCATGAAACAACAATATATACATTATCTAATATATATAAGACAAAATACATATATGTTTAAAGGTAAAGGGACCCCTGACCATTAGGTCCAGTCTCAGACAACTCTGGGGTTGTGGCGCTCATCTCGCATTATTGGCCGAGGGAGCCGGCGTACAGCTTCCAGGTCATGTGGCCAGCATGACAAAGCTGCTTCTGGTGAACCAGAGCAGCGCATGGAAATGCCGTCTACCTTCCCGCCAGAGCGGTACCTATTTATCTACTTGCACTTTGACGTGCTTTCAAACTGCTAGATTGGCAGGAGGTGGGACCGGCCAATGGGAGCTCACCCCTTCGCGGAGATTTGAACCGCCGACCTTCTGATCAGCAAGCCCTAGGCTCTGTGGTTTAACCCACAGCACCACCTGTGCCCATATATGTTTAATTGTGCATTAAATATTTACCCCATGAATATCCTTATGAATACTAGTACCTATAATTTTACTGTGTGTGTGTGTGTGTGTGTGTGTGTGTGTGTGTGTAAGAGAAGTCTGCAGAATCAGGCCAATAGCCCACATAGTCTAACATCCTGTCTCCACAGTGGCCAACCAGATGCCCCAGTGGGAAGCCTGCAAACAGGACCTGGGTGCAGCTTACCTCCCCATGGCTCTAGCCTTGATGAGGAAGCCTGTCATGGGGGTGCCTGGTTACACCCCTCAGAAATTTGCGCCTGTTGCCTCAGCCCCCACCATGCCACTGACCCTCATTGCCCTTCACTGTGGTATGATTCTGAAACAAAGTTAGCCAGGAAACCTCCTCCTCCTTCTGCAGCTATCCTTACACCACTGAGGGTTCCTCTTCCTGTTATGGAAAGGCATTCCCAAGCACAGAGGGCACATCTAACGAGCAGCTGGGGCACATTCCAAATGGGGACCTGAAAGCCACATGTACGATCTGGAGGTCATAAACACAGAGCAGGGGGCCACGTCCCTCAACCAGGCTTAGTTAAACAGCCCTCGTAAATGGGGGGGGGGCTCTCATTTTTGCAATATACTTCTTTTGCTATCTTCCACTGCAAAGCAAAACAGCTGCTGAGTTAAATGGGAACTGGAAGCTGGGAAGTGGGCTGCTCAGGTTTAGCACCTCTGGTCCAAGGTCAAAGGAAGGATTTGCTGTCTCAGTGCTGAAGCCGAAGCCTCCTTAATGCTGTCTCCTGAGTCATCGTTTACCCATTGTAAATGGACCTCCAACAGTCCATCTAGACTTGGAAGGGCCACAGCGTAGTGGCAGAGCACCTGTCATGCATGCAGAAAGCCCCAGGTTCACAGAACCATAGAACTGTAGGGAACCCAAGGGTCATCTAGTCCAACCCCCTGCAATGCAAGAATTGCCGCTAAAGAATCCCTGACAGTTGTCCCCTAACCTCTATTTAAAAACATCCAATGAAGGACAGTCCACCACCTACTCAGGGAGTCTGTCCCACTGTCAAACAACTATTCCTAATGTTGAATTGGATCTCCTTTCAATCCACAACAGCATCTCCCAGTAGGGCTCGGAATGCCCCCTACCTGAAACCCTGGAGAGCTGTCGCTGCCAGTCAGTGTAGACAACACTGAGCTAGATAGACTATTGATGGGCCAGTATTCTGATTTGGTGGAAGGCAGCTTCCTAAGTAACCTTTTTATGAGATCTGACATTCTTATGTGGTCCTGTGCATTGTGCAACTGAGCTGTGCTTAGCAGACACAGACACCAAACAAAATGCACTTGCCTGCTTTGGATTCTTCCAAATTTCTGCCTTGCATTGAATTCATGTCAGATATTTTTTTGGGGGGGGGTGTCATGGAGAGAAGATGTTTAGCAGTGCATAAAAGCAGGCACCCGAGCAAAAGCTTTGCTCTCTTTCAAGCCCCTCATCCCCATGGAATGATCCTGAACTGCTAGGGTTACATTTATGAGATGGGACAGGGGGTGGGGGTGGGGGTCAAGTTGGAGCAAATGCTCTAGTTTGTAGAGCAGCCATGGATTGCAACAGATGACTGGGAATAAACTATGTTAGGAATGCCTTTTGAACACAATAATCTTTGGGAACGCAGTGCCCAAGTTCAACAACACGGACAGGCTCCTTTAATCCTTGCTGAGGCGGCATTTATTACTTTCTTCTGCTTCTCTCTCTCTCTCTCTCTCTTTCTCTCTCTCCAACCCCCCCCCCCGTGTGTGTCTTTCTCAGAAAAATAATCCCCAAATCCTGCTCCTGTCCCAGCAGTAGGGTGCTGAGAGCTACTAGCCTGCCCTGCCTATATTGATCCCAGTTCAATAGGATACCACCAGCAACTTTATCAAATGCTTCTGTGAAAGGCACCCAGGCAACAGTCAACTGTCCTTCAGTCTTGGGCTCCCAGATATTGTTGAATTACGGTACTATTATGCTTATCACTCCCATACAGATTAGCCCATGGCCAGGGATAATGGGAATTGTAGTCCAATGGAACATCTGGAGACCAAAGGCTGAAGAACACTGCAAGAGTCTATTTGTGCCTAGAGTCACTCCAGGGACCTTGAGTGGTGCCAGAACCAGGGCACCTTCTGTTCCCCAGCTGCCCACCTGCTCAAAGTGGATACAGCCTGGTCATTAACTGTGGTTCCTGCATTGTAGGGGAGTTGGACTAGGCGGCCTTCGGGGGGCCTTTCAATTCTGATTGCAACCCCTGGTCCTCTTCTGGACTCAGAGCTGATTTTGGAGACTCAGAGGACACCTAATCCAGTGTATTTTTTCCAAAATTTCACACTGTGATCACCATCAGAGTCCCTTCCTTGTGTGTCCCCTCCACAAGAGGTCTGGACGGTGCCCTTTAATCTGTGTCTGGGAAAGGATATTGCTTTTGTTTACAGTATTATGAAATTTTGTGTTTTCATGTTATAAACTACCCTGTGATCCTCGGATGAAGGGCAGTTTAGAAATAGAAAGAAAGAAAGAAAGAAAGAAAGAAAGAAAGAAAGAAAGAAAGAAAGAAAGAAAGAAAGAAAGGACACTTCTTCCATTTCTCACTTCCTAACTCCCAACAGTCCAACCATAGCTTTCATTCATTCATTCATTCATTCATTCATTCATTTATATGCCTGTCCTTTTCAAAGGCCACAGGGCATTTGCAACAGGCAAGTAGATTAAAAAAATGCATAAAATGACACAATCTTTAAAAAGACTTAACAAATCACTAAAGAACACTAAAGAATTGTTATTATTATTATTATTATTATTCAATGACTTCTCCTGGTGGGGCCAGAAATGTCCCCTGCCTGAAAACCTGGAAAGCCTCTGCCAGTCAGTGTAGGCAATACTGAGCCAGATCAACAAATGGGCCTGATTAAGCTTCCCTGTGCATTGGACTAGATAAGTGAACAACTTTGCCTGGTACAAAGTAGCTTTCAATAGCAATACCCTTGGACAATTTTAGACCCTGGGCTAAATGGACTTAAGGGTCCTACTTTAACCAGAAGCGTGTATTAAATCATGTCCTTTCAAAGTGTGGTAAGCCAGCCGCATTGTGTTCTGGGGCTCTCCTGAAATTCCTGCCACAATAAGATGCACTCCTCTGGAAGCACTCTTGTTGTATAGCAGCTAGTGTTGGACAAAGACATGGAAGCTCAAATCCCCACTTGGCTATGAAGCTCACTGGGTGCCCTTGGGCCAGCTACTGCCTCTCAACCTGACCTACTTCACAGGGTCGTTGTGGGGGGTCCAAAGTTTGAGTTTGTAGTTAATGCATGTACTACTTTAAACTACATGAGGGCACTGCTTGTGGAGCAATCTAGACAGCACTTGCTTGTAGCCTCTCTGTCTAAGCTAACGCCACCCCTAAAAGCTGAGCCATCCTCCTTGTTCTTGTCTCCAGACAAGATGTCTTTCTTTTCATCTCAACTCATCTTGTAAATAGTTCCTGCATAAATGAGGCCTTAGAACAGGGGTAGGCAACCTAAGGCCCGTGGGCCAGATGCGGCCCAATCACCTTCTCAATCTGGCCCACGGACGGTCCGGGAATCAGCATGTTTTTTGCATAAGTAGAATATGTGCTTTTATTTAAAATGCATCTCTGGGTTATTCGTGGGGCCTGCCTGGTGTTTTTGCATGAGCAGAATGTGTGCTTTTATTTAAAATGCACCTCTGGGTTATTTGTGGGGCATAGGAATTCGTTCATATTTCCCCTCCAAAAAATATAGTCCGGCCCACCACAAGGTCTGAGGGACAGTGGACCGGCCCATGGCTGAAAAAGGTTGCTGACCCCTGCCTTAGAACTCTAGAAACTGTAAGTGATTATTCCAGTCTAATTCACCCAAGCTGCAAGATCTGCTAACACCACCATGAGCTCCTAGGAGAAAAAAGGTTGGATATAAATGCAACAAATAAGTATATTAAATAAATAATTCTTCTGGGCTGTGCAAACTCTTCTGGGCTTGGAGGAAAGCTTGCAATTTGGGTGACTTGAGGTCCCCCAGGAGCTGCCTCTCCTCCTCCTGCTTCTGTTGCCGCCTCTTATTTTCTCGTGGACAATAGTTTATCTGCCCCTTTCCTGTTTATTTTCTCCACTAACAAATGGACTTTGATGCCATTTTTCTTTCTTTTTCAACTGTGTTTCCTGCCTCTCGATAGCAGGGATTGTTTTCCTATTGCACACCAGATCCCTGCAGGGGATAAAGCACATTTGCCTGAACCCCACATGGTGGCAGGGGGCTTAGGGAGATGACAGCCTGCCTTTAAGCATGAACTTGCACAATTTGCAATCTTGAAAGCAGCACACCAACTATCCTTTGACATTTGGACTTCTCCACATTTTGCAATACAGTTCTCCAGCCCAGTAATGTGTACAAAAAGGTGCACACCAGAGCAAGGTGTGCAGGATGCCTCTGAATAATATCAGTAGCTGGGAAGCTCTTGTTGCAGTCAGGTCCTGCTTGAGGGATTCCCGTAATGGGCGCCAGGTTCCATAAGAATATCAGAACAGTGTTGCTAGTTCAGGCCAAAGCCCACTTAGTCCTCACAGTAGACAACCGGCTGCCTCAAAGGGAAGCCCACAAGCGGGGCCTAAACACGACATCACCGCTCTCCCCACCTGCAGTTCCCAGCAACTGATATTTAAGGCATTTACTGTAGCCATTGATACTCATATCCTCCATGAATCTGTCCAGTCCTATGAGAATTGGGCAAATTGCATTTATAGGCAGGTTGCTCATTGAATTCATGCACTACTCATTTGCTATTTTGCAAGGTGAAGTACAACTTTTGTCTCCCTTCCTAGTGGAAACCAGCATCTATGAGAGTTTCTCATTGTCTTCGCCAGCATGCTTTAATGTAAGTGCATTATTGCAAATTTAAATGGGGCAAGGTGGAGAGAGAGAGAGAGAGAGTGTGTGTGTACAGTTGTAGGACACAGGGTGGTTCCTTCATCAACAAGGGTGGGATGTTCCCCAAGGGCAGCTCTAAGGTAGGAAAGAACAGGCCAGTGGCCCAATGGTCAAACCAGCCATGCTTGAGATCATGACTGAACTTGCAGAGGGAGGGTGCTCAGGAGTGATGCCAGTCTCTCCCCGAATTCAGCTGCCTGAGTCCCAGCTTGGCATTGTACCAATATAATCATGCTATCAAAGCAATCCATGGTGCGACCTCATTTGGAACACAGTGTACCGCTCTGGTCACCTCACCCGAAAAAGGATATTGCAGAGTTGGAAAAGCTTCAGAAAAGGGCGACCAAAATTATCAAGGAGATGGAACGACTCTTCTATGAAGAAAGGCTGCAGCATTTGGGGCTTATAAATTTAGAGAAAAGGTGAGGAAGAGGGGACCTGTGGTTACTAGCAAGTGTGATTCAGAAGCATTATTGCCTCCAACTGTGAGGGAAGAGCACAGCTATTCACAGAATCATCTTATATATAAAAAATGTAAACTGGCCATGTCCGTTAGTATCCACTTTTCACCAAAACCGCTTGACCGATTGCGTTAAAATTTTGACACAATGCCGCATGCGAATATGAGAGTGACCCTGTACCGTTTTCAGAGAAGCTAGTCAGAGGCTTCTGCAGAGCCCACAAGCAGGTTGAGATGAAAGGTGTGGCTTCCCACGGTTGTCACCAGGATTTCCCCCTTGTATTTGTGGAGTTTGTCTGCCAGGCCTCCTTGCATCCCAAGGAAAGAGCTCTGCTACTACACACAATTCATTATTTGCTGGGTTGCCACTATTGTGTTTTCCTAGGCGTAATCTATTGTGTGTCCCAGTTCCTGGGGAAATCCTCCAGCTGAGAAATAAATAAGACCAATTACTGGAGAATAAGAGTAATGGCATAAAATGGCATAAAAATGGAACCTACTTATCCAAGAGCAGTTAAACCCCAGGCTTTTTCTCTCTTTGCCACACACCCTGTTTTGTGATCATCCACACACAGCCTCATTTTTCAAAAGAATGTTGGTCTAGATGGAGATTCCTTCAGCCATCCTATTCTTATATCCTTTAAAAAATATTTTAAAAACAAAATAACACTGTACTTTAATAGCACTGAGAAATCTACCACAGAGACTATCAGGGCTACAGCTGCTTTGAATGGCATGGACATTCACATTCTTTTTTAAAAGGAACCTCCACATACAAGAACTGTATAGACCTACTTTTTCTCTTTGTTTATATACCCTGTTTTGTGATCACCCAGAACATCTGGGCACAGCTTTCGATGCCAAGAGAATGTTGGCCAGGTGCGCAGCCTGGGAGTCATTTTGGACTCACAGCTGTCCATGGAGGCGAAGCTCAATTCTGCGTCCAGGGCAGCTGTCTACCAGCTCCATCTGGTACGCAGGCTGAGACCCTACCTGCCCACAGACTGTGTCATCAGAGTGGTGCATGCTCTGGTTATCTTGCTCTTGGACTACTGCAATGCACTCCACGTGGGGCTACCTTTGAAGGTGACTCGGAAACTACAATTAATCCAGAATGCGGCAGCTAGACTGGTGACTGGGAGAGTGGCTACCGAGACCATATAACACCTGCCCTAAAAGATCTTCATTGGCTCCCAGGACATCTCTGAGCATAATTCAAAGTGTTGGTGCTGACCTTTAAAGCCCTAAATGGCCTCAGCCCAGTATACCTGGAGAAGCATCTCCACCCCCACCACTCAGCTTGGACACTGAGGTCCAGCTCTGAGGGTCTTCTGCTGGTTCCCTCACTGCTAGAAGTGAAGTTACAGGGAACCAGACAGAGGGCCTTCTCGATAGTGGCACCCTCCCTGTGTAATGCCCTCCCTTCAGATGTCAAGGAGATAAAGAATTGCACAACTTTTAGAAGACATCAGAAGGCAGCCCTGTATTGGGAGGTTTTTAACGCTTGGTGTTTTATGTTTTTAGATATGCTGTAAACTGCCCAGAGTGGCTGGGGAAACCCAGCCAGATGGGCAGGGTATAAATAATAAAATTATTATTTTTATTGGTTTGGGTGGAGCTTATTTGTTCACTCAGGCTATTCTGATATTCTTATTTAATTTTATTTATTTTAAAAGAAAACAATTTTATTTATTTTAAAAACTGTACTTTGAAGGCACTAAGGAATCTACCATAGGGACAATCAGGCTTGTAAGGTGCTTTGAAGAGTACGGACATTCACAGACAAAAAAAAGAAAGAAATCCAGTTGCCTTAACTTCCTTCTAGGAATGAGTTCATCGTCCTTTATTCTTTAGAATAAAGTGGCAGTTGAGGCCTCTTGCCCAGACACGTAGGATGAGGAATCCAGCTTACAGCTTGTCTTTGGCACACTTGCTGCTGTTGCTGCCATCAATGCATTTCCGTTGCTGCATTTTTTAAAATCTGTCCAATCCTGCCGTTCTCACACAAACCCTGAAGTCCCATCCCTGCCAATGGAAGCATTTATTTATCTTGGGCTAAAAAGCAAATGTCATCCAGGGGAAAAAAAATCCCCTTGCCTCCCCACGCACAACTACATTCATTGAATTTATTATTTCATAAAATTTATACACGGCTTTTTCTTTTCTTTTAAAAAGAAATACCTCAAAACAGTTTACAAAGAGAATAAAACAATAAAATCATCAGCAAAAACACAACATGCCAAAGGCAAAATCACCAATAGACTAAATACAGATTGAGACACACACCAACATTCCATGTCTAAACAAAAATGTTATCAGACGCTGAAAGAGGGCAGCGAAGATGCCTGCTTGATGTCAATAGGCAGGGAGTTCCAGAGTGTAGGTTCTGCCACACTAAAAGATCAAGTTCTTGCAGATGCAGAGTGGGTGTTATGTGGCACCTGTAACAGCACCAGTTTCACGGACTGAAGCAGTTGAGTGAGAGTATATGGGGCAAGATGATCTCACAGGTAAACTGGTCCCAAGTTGTTAAGGGCTTTATATACTAATAAGGACACCTTTGGGCTCCACCACAACTAGGAGCCACCTAGACTGGCGCTTCTCAGCCTCCTGGCAGCTGATACACCACCACTCCCCACTCCCCCAAGTTAAGACTAACATCTGCCTGGAAAAGAGGAGCACCCTATCGCACAAATGCTCCATTTCTTAGGATCAGTGTGACTGTCATCTTATAAATAGCTTCCTGCAGGGATCCACCATTGAACTCGGTGAAGCTTACTTTTGACTTCATCAGTTCAAATTGTAAAACACAATGGGTGCGTTAACAAAATATATTCAGACAGCTGGACTGCAGCATCTGGCTTTTAATTAGAAAAGCAAACTTTTTTAAAAAAAAAAAGTTACCATTTTTAAACTGATGGCATGAAGCAGGGGCCCTATCAAAGAAAAGGAAAGTAGTATCTAGCCGCTACTTGGTGATCTACCTCATTCTAACTTCCTCAGGGCTAAGAGGCCAGAAGCAAACTTTAAAGCCTCATTAGCACTTCACTTATTTCCAAATGAGACAGGCTGACCACCCACAGGGAAACAGGAACACCACAATTCTCAGGGTTTATTCATTTTCCATGCTTTATGTGAAATAATGCAGATAGCTAATGTGTGTTTCATTCCTCAGAAATACTGGCACCTGGGCCTAAACCTATCTGAACATATGGGGAAGGACTGCTGCTCAGTGATAGAGCAGCTGCTTTGCATGCAGAAGGCCTCAGGTAGGGCTGGGGGAGACTCCCTGCCTGAAACCCTGGCAAGCATCTGCCAGTCAATATTGGCAATAGTGAGCTCGATGGACCAAAGATCTAACTCAGTATAAGGCAGCTCTCAACTTTCCTATTTAATTCAGCCTTTTCTCCAGAACTATGACTACTGTAGAATCATATTCTATGTTTAGGTGAAAGGGCTGTAGTTCTGTAGTAGGACACCTGCTTTGCATACAAGAGGTCCCAGAGTCAATCCCTAATAACATCCTCATGCAGGGCTGGGAGAGGCAGGCCCCTATCTAAACCTTTAGACAGCTGCTGCCAGTCAGTGCAGACAATACTGGGTTAGATTGATCCAAGGGTCTGACTTTTATTCTAAAACAGCTTCGAAAAGGTAAGGAATGGGGGGCCATTTTTCAGCCTGGGTGGCATATTCCCTTCTGGGTGATCTTCTAGGGACTACACAGTGAGTGGGGCTTCAGGCAAAAGTGGACAGAGCAATGGATGCAAATGCACCGGTATATCTTTGCTCCATAGGCTGATCACTACATATGTCCCTCTCTATGTTCCAAGCAAGCATGAACAGATTTCCAATGATGCTTTCCAGCTACAGAGGCAATGAAGCAATGCTGGAGAAAGTGCTTCATTCATGGGATAACTAGCCTCATATAAGGTTCCTCCAGCTTAGCCGCATGGCATTCACAAGCCGCTCTTTTGAGTACCTATACCAATAATTTAAGAACTTTCACCACTGCAACTAAGCCATGTTTTACGGCTTGTGCAGCTTTTTCTGACTGCTGTATTAGAAAACTGTGCACCAGATGAAGAAGTCTTTTATTTTCTGTCCTGAATCTTCCAACATCCAGCTTAATTGAACATCCTTGTATTATAGTATTACGAGAGACGGAGAAAAACTATTCTCTGTCCACTTTCTCCATTACAGGTAGGTAGCCGTGTTGGTATCTGAAGAAGTGTGCATGCACACGAAAGCTCATACCAAAATAAAAACTTAGTTGGTCTTTAAGGTGCTACTGAAGGAATTTTTTTATTTCACTTTCTCCATGTCATGCATCATTTTATAAACATCTATTATGTCACCTCTTACTTGACTTTTTTCTAAACTAAAAAGGCCCAGACACTGCAAACTTTCCTCCTAGGTGAATTGCTCTGCCCCCTTGATCATTTTGATGAATTTAGCTAGAAAAAGCAAGCAAAATCAAATCTGATAGCAGGCTTTTGGGGGTCCAGTGTCCCATCTGTTTAAAAGCCAAGCCAAGATATTGATTGTGTGATTATGTAAGAGATGAAAGGGACATGGATGGCGCACCCACCCAACTGTCTGGGCAATTGAGTAGCTGTAGGATTCGTGTGGAGCATGCATTTGCCAGAAAAAAAGTGGCTGATTTTATTTAAATAGCCTAGGGCAAATTTCTCACTAAACCAACTTTCCCACGCTGGGACTCTCCTCAGCCTCCACATTTTGGCAATTTTTTTGTTCCCTGAGCTGTCAGGGCAAAATATATAAGCATGCTGGTTTCACTTAGAAGGTTTTTTTTCCAGCCCCTGGGGACATGAAAATAATTTACAGATGTGTGTTACCTGTTTATGTTTCCTCCATGAACATAATTTCCTAGCTTGCAGGAGTGAAAAAGAATTAAAATAATCTTACGGAGGGTTTTTCTTATCCATTTTATTTTAACTTTCGGGGGGGGGGATAAAGAAGAAGAAAAAAAAACCCAAACCCCAACAACCCCAAACCCTCCGAACTTAATACATGTTTAAATATGTCTGGGCAGGAAGAAAAGTTCAGAAGAACAACGAATCATGTGGAGATTTGCCAAGGTTTCCATTAAGACAGACTTAACAATCATTTATTTTTAAATGCCTAAAGTCCTGCTATTTTAACTGAAAACATGGACTCAAATTGCTCTTTTTAAAAAATAATGATCTGGCACCCAGTTATCATTTAATATATTTTATTTTGTGAAAACATTTCTCTCTAATGCACCATTTAAAAAAGCAAAAGGAAAAAAGTTAGCATTTGTTACAAAAGAAGAAAGAAGTCTCTATGTCCCAAGTCCCATGATTTAAAAAATATGCCTTTTGGTTAATTACCCAGCGGATAACTTGAAACTAACTGGTTGTGTCTCAGATAAGGAAAGCAAGATTGTTTCTGATTTTCTCCCAAAAACCCTTTCCAAGAAACCCAGCAGCAGCTATTTGCAACTCTCAAACAAGCACCCACATTCCACCAGTCCTGTGTGAAATATCTTTGGATCACAGGTTTCTGCATGGGTACACATTTAGCTCTGTATGAGCCATCTTTTAAAAAGTTATCCTGGTTGGGAGAACAGACCAGGCATAATCCTGAAAGGGATATTTAAAATACAGAGGCCAAGGATGCTTAATAGTGCATGGTCAGGAGTGCCTGTAAGTGCCAGTAAATACTGTATACCTAATGTGGTGAAACAACGATAGGATGTAAGCCCCCCCCCCCCATTGATTTAAAGCTTATGGGGCTAACCCTAATCCTGCTCCAATAATTACTTGCATTGGAGCTTGTTTCTGGGATACAATGGCCCATCAAATACAACATCCTGTCCCTATAGCGCCCAGCCAGGTGCCCCAATTGGAAGCCCACAAGCAGGACCTGATTCCTAGCAACTGGTATTCAAAGCATTTCTGCCTCCAACTGTGGAGCCAGAAAATAGCCATAGAGGCTAGTAGCAATTGAGAACCTTCTCCATGAATTGGTTTAATCCTCTTTTAAAACCATCCAAGTTGATGGCCATTACTGCCTTCTGTGAAAGAGAGTTGTTGTTATTTAGTTGTTTAGTCGTGTCCAGCTCTTCGTGACCCCATGGACCAGAGCACGCCAGGCACTCCTGTCTTCCACTGCCTCCCGCAGTTTGGTCAGACTCATGTTGGTAGCTTCAAGAACACTGTCCAACCATCTCGTCCTCTGTCGTCCCCTTCTCCTTGTGCCCTCCACCTTTCCCAACATCAGGGTCTTTTCCAGAGAGTCTTCTCTTCTCATGAGGTGGCCAAAGAATTTTAGCCTCAGCTTCAGGATCTGTCCTTCCAGTGAGCACTCAGGGCTGATTTCCTTCAGAATTGATAGGTTTGATCTTCTTGCAGTCCATGGAACTCTCAAGAGTCTCCTCCAGCACCATAATTCAAAGGCATCAATTCTTCGGCGATCAACCTTCTTTATGGTCCAGCTCTCACTTCCATACATCACTACTGGGAAAACCATAGCTTTAACTATACAGAACTTTGTCGGCAAGGTGATGTCTCTGCTTTTTAAGATGCTGTCTATATTTGTCATTGCTTTTCTCCCAAGAAGCAGGTGCCTTTTGATTTCGTGACTGCTGTCACCATCTGCAGTGATCATGGAACCCAAGAAAGTAAAATCTCTCAGTGCCTCCATTTCTTCCCCTTCTATTTGCCAGGAGGTGATGGGACCAGTGGCCATGATATTCATTTTTTGATGTTGAGTTTCAGACCCTATTTTGCGCTCTCCTCTTTCACCCTCATTAAAAGGTTCTTTAATTCCTGTTCACTTTCTGCCATCAAGGTTGTGTCATCAGCATATCTGAGGTTGTTGATATTTCTTCCGGCAATCTTAATTCTGGCTTGGGTTTCATCCAGTCCAGCCTTTCGCATGATGAACTCTGCATATAAGTTAAATAAGCAGGGAGACAATATACAGCCTTGTCATACTCCTTTCCCAATTTCGAACCAATCAGTTATTCCATATCCAGTTCTAACTGTAGCTTCTTGTCCCACATAGAGATTTCTCAGGAGACAAATGAGGTGATCAGGCACTCCCATTTCTTTAAGAGCTTGCCATAGTTTACTGTGGTCGACACAGTCAAATGCTTTTGTGTAGTCAATGAAGCAGAAGTAGATGTTATTCTGGAACTCTCTAGCTTTCTCCATAATCCAGCGCATGTTTGCAATTTGGTCTCTGGTTCCTCTGCCCCTTCGAAATAAATCCAGCTTGCACTTCTGGGAGTTCTCGGTCCACATACTGCTTAAGCCTGGCTTGTAGAATTTTAAGCATAACCTTGCTAGCATGTGAAATGAGCGCAATTGTGCAGTAGTTGGAGCATTCTTTGGCACTGCCCTTCTTTGGGATTGGGATGTAGACTGATCTTCTCCAATCCTCTGGCCATTGCTGAGTTTTCCAAACTTGCTGGCATATTGAGTGTAGAAAGAGAGTGCTACAGTCTAACTCTGTGTCGCATTAAGAAGTCCTTCCTTTTATCTGCCCAGAGTCTTCCAACATTCAGCATTATTCGATGCCCTCCAAAGTGCTGCATCTGCTGCCAAAGACTCAATGGAGCCACTGAATACTTTAAGCTGTGAAGCATTAAGGTCCCCGACTCTCACCTGATGTAGCTCAGTGTTCTCTAACCCCGTCACCTCACTTATCATATGCCCCAATTCTGTCCTTGAATCATTTGCTCTACTTTTCCTAGGTTGATCGTCATTCCAGAGGGAAAGGAGCAAAATGAAACAGGAGTGGATGGTTCCACTATTTCTCCACCACCTGTTTGCACTTTGCCATCTCCTCCAAGCACCAGAGACCTGCCAATTCTTCTTGCGCTGAACACAGCGAACAGTTTAAAAAGCACCCTCTTCTTTCTAGATGGGATCCCACTCAACTTTAGAACTTTCTAAAGCAGGAAAGGTATCAGAAGCAGCCAGTCTTTTCCTTGGGACGGAGAGGCTTCTGTGGGCCTCAAATGAGAACTGCAGTCTCTACTCAGCTGTTGCTGGTGCTGCATGCCTAACGGATATTGCTGTTGGGGGGATGGGTGTGTGTGCAAGAAATAAGGTGCCCATTCCTGGCTGCAACCATGATACTGTATTCAACTACCCACATGCCAAGATTAGCTTCCCTTCTCCTTCTTGGAATTGCTACCGGGAAGAAGAAGGGGATAAAAGAGTCTTTGGCAGAGGGGAAGGAAGAAGGACAAGGGGGGGGCATGATGTTCCCTCTGCCTTTCCCTTGGAAATAAAAGAATGCCCCACTATATCCAGCAGAAATATTTTGCTAATGTGATGAAGGGGGATGGGAGACCAGTTCACAGGCCACAACAACTGCTGTCCTTCAGAGCATTCCTCTAGAAACATGTCTCTGGCTTTAAGAACAACTGCTGTGGGACAGTGGTACTCCAGCAATTTTGGAACTACAGGAAGTTGCCTTATACCTAGTCCTAGCCCATTCCTTGTACCAACTAGCTCAGAGGTGTCTACACCAACTAGCAGCAGCTCTCCAGGGTAGGGGGACACTCCCGACCCTGCCTGGAAGATACCATTGGGGCTTGAACCGGGGACCTTCTGCATTAGGCCCAGTGAGTCAAACCATTATGTCAGCTAGCTCAGCAGCTTCACCCAAAATTTTGGATCCTCTCCAAAGTTATGTCAAAGTTTTGTGCTTGTTTTGTGCCATGAACCCCACATTTTGTGCTGCTGAGGCGCCCCAAACTGAGTAAATGATACTCAAAATGGGGGCCATACCGGTAGGTATTATTCCAAAACCCAGCATTGTCCCATTCACCGCAAACTGGTACCAAACCTTTGCAATGGTTTTGTGCTGTTTTGTGTTGCAAATCCCACATTTTGTGCTGCCCCTCCAAACTGAGTAATAAATCTTACACATTTCCCTGCCTATTCTGCTTTCTTTAACTTCTCATGCATTATGCCTCTGGAATTCTTGCTGGGCCTGGTGATGCCAACTTTAACTGTCTTTGTCAATAATTTCCCAGTGTCTTTGTGTAAATTGATATTTGTGTATATGGATATTTGTGTATACTCCTTGTTATTCAACCCATGTATGCAGGTTTGGATATTTGCTCAACTTCTTCTCCATTCAGTTACATATCTTAAAGTAAGAAACCTCAAGAACAGATGAGCATAACTTTTACATTGGGGTGGAGTAAGTAAGACAATGGTGTTTTTGAAGTGGGATTTTGAGTACAGTTAACTAGTGTCATTAACTAGGAACCCAGTTTTTAGTATCAATTCCTCATTTTGGGAGTGGGGTTTGCAGTACAGAAGGATTTGAAACTACAGTACAGTCTTGTAAAAGTTTGGCCTGGTTTAGAGTGAATCTGACAATGTTAGGTTGTGGGGGGTACCTATGGCCCTTGGTTGAGTATCAGTTACTCAAAACAGCACAAAACTTTGGCATCAGTTTAG